>NC_142342.1:43292857-43599642 GCF_054954075.1 Amborella trichopoda
GATTTTTGTTGGCTGAAAGTGCTTTCTAGAAAAGTATAGATATTCTATAATATCTATACTAGAAATAAGATGGCTGAAAGTGCTTTCTAGAATATCTTATTTCTAGAATATCTATATTTTGGGTTTGGAACTTGAAATAAGATGGCGTGATTGTCTTTTGATTGATGTGACTTAAATGGGGCATATGTACCCAAATTCTCTTGGTTATTCCAAGTTTCCAAATCCAAATTTTTTTTTTTTATGAAACCGATTTTAGAACCCAGAACAAACAAGTCTTTTTAAGTTGTTTAGCTCCAATGATATAATGGGTCAAATTATCAAAATATCATTTTCAAGGTTAGAAATTTGGAATACAAGTAATTTGGATATTTCCAACAAATTCCATACAAGGTAATCTTTCTATAGTATCCAAAATTATTGATATTTTTAAGGTGCTCTAACCATTTTAATAATGTTTTCCATTTGTTTGGTGGTTAGGGGTGAACTAGAACGGCATTTGAAGAAAAAATAAGGTTTTTCAAAATGTTCTCCCTAACTTGACATTGAAACTCTAAATTAATGTTAAAAAATAAATTGATGACCCGAATTGCCCATCTTGTCGGGATTAGAAAATTGGTGGTGTGGATTTGTGGACCAGTCCAAATCGGCCAAATTGGTTCCTACAAGAAATCGGGATCTATCCGGTTACCACCTGTAATCAGCAAGTTCTCGATATTTAAAAGGAATTGGACCGATTATCCTAAAAACCAATCAAAATCGGGTGATTCTGATCCAAATTGATATTTTTTTAAAACCTACTCCAAACCATTCAAATCAAATCAAAGTGGCTTGTAAAGATGTTAAGATAGAAAAACCAAGATAAAAATAGCTTATTTGGCTAATTAAAGTTCTAGGTGACCTAATTTCTTTCCTTGCAATTAAAGAGGAGATCTTCTCTGTCGACAGCTAACCCCAATTATCTTTCCTTGCAATTAAAGAGGATATCTTCTCTGTCGACAGCCAACCCCAATTAGTTGGAGGAAGGCTTGGACAATAATGATGACAACCATTATTTGGTATCACCAAATTCATTTTATTCGGAAAATTAGAGGGTGTTCATAGAATGAGACCAATGACCATTGTTATATTGAGGTAAGCTGTCTCATTGTAAGGTCACAAAAATCCAAAACCGTTTGATGTAAAATCAAATGGATAAAGTGTTTCATTTCTCTGCACAAAGTATGAGGAAAGTTCTTGACTTCGAATATAATTGCTAGTCTACTACGCATATCCACCCAATTTCATATTTGATAGACACAGGTGATTGTGACAATTTTGTACCAAAAATAATCGGTCTTATCGTATACTTTCCCATTACCAAATTTAAGAACACATGCTTGATATCATGATATGTGGTCATCCATTACATCTAAAATTCACCATTCAGTTTTAGAAACAAGTGATGGGTGTAAAAAAAATTGGGAAAAATGTAGTAAAAATTTTAAAAGAAGAAGCAAAACTTAGGAAAATAACAGGAAAAATAAAAGAAAATCCATTCATTTCTTTTTGTTGTTTAAAACACATCTCTTCCTAAATATTTGCGATCAATTTTGTGATTTTCTAAAATAGCAATAGCTATTATCTTTTTTTCCTTTTTTTTTTAACACATATACTATGCTCCCAAGGGAGCGTACTTTACTTTACTTTTTACTCTTTTCATAAGAAGACTTACTTGAAAGGGTTTTTGGATCTGAAATTTTGAGAGCCATTTAAGAATTACTAGATGAACGTTCTACAAAAAAAAAGGAAAAGAAAAAAGATTTAAATCTAAGCTTTCTAACACTTTCATGTCACCCTCTATTAGTCTTTATTCAATGTCAATATATTTTTTTTCAAGTGTAGAGAGGATAGAAATTAGGATTTTTTTTTGTTGAAATTAATCTATGGGTTGAAAAAGTTACATCCCCAAATCTTAAAATTAATTCTAAAGCATTCTACTCCTGTGAGAGCACAATTAATTCTAAGACATTCTACTCCTGTGGGAGCGCAATATCTTTTTTTTTTATTGAGTTGTGAAGCCTCATATTACTAGTTACCGTTTAAATCCATAAAGCATCTCTTTTTATTTCATTGAGCATTTATTTATGAGCGAGTTTTTGGTGAGGCTGCAAGCGCACCTGAAAACTGTGCTACAAACTCATATCTGGTTCATAAAAGCAAAACATTATAGCAAGAATAGTACACAATATCTAACGGGTCTATAGAAACTTAAAACAATACTCCTTCAGCCGACTTGATAATTATAAAAACTGGTTTGAACTCCTCAATGATCTCACTCAGGAGTACCGTACACCATGACCGAATGGATTATGGGAGCGCCGACGTGGCACGAATATGATTCGTGCCACGTAGCAAACGGGTCTGGATCGTGAAAGGATAAGATGGGGAGCATGGTATAACAGGCCGAAAACCCACCGTTTGTGGGTTTTCTGTCTCTCGAATTTGTTTGGTTGCAGAGCTCTCTCTCACTGAGATGGCCTCGATCTCTTTCTCTCACTACCTGCTTGACAGTCAAAGCCACAATTTCCTTCACCATGTTAATGGCTCCTCTGCACCCAAATTCAAACCATTTTATCAACCACAAGCTCTCTCTCTAAGTAATGGCTTTCAATGCTCAGGTGAACCTCTCTCTCAAGCTTGTTTGAGCTCTCTTTCTCTCTCGTAAAAGTTACCTCTTTCTCTCACTATCTATCTGTTTCTCTATTGATTTTGATCTCTCTCTCTCTGCTTCCTGACTTCTGAAGAAACCTGAGAACCCTGTATGGTTAAGGAATTTGAACTCTCTCTGGAAAGGTTTCCAAGACTTATGTGTTAATAAAGAATCTGAATGTACTCTCTCTCTATGATTTGCATTTTAAGCCTGTTTTCCAAGCATTACATTATTGTTTAGCAAGTGGAAACCTACAATTTCTTATCAGAAACCATGGGATTCAGATTAAGAAGCCACTATTTCTTTGCATTTTTTATATTTTTGTGGATTCTATCTGTGGAAATTTATAGGAAGAACATTTGTCACTTTCACTTCATGAATCGTGCTTTGTCATTTTCCTGGTCATACCTTTACTCAGACCATATATCTCTTATCACTACTTCTAACCATGTCTTTTTGGTTCTTCTAACCGTATCCTTTTGGGTCTTACCGTTGCCTTTTTGAATCGAACCAAATTGGCCCTATGTAGTGGTGCTGCTCTAGGTTGACGTTGCACATTGCTAGACCACCTAAATCTTCATATTATCCCCCATTGGAGTCACCTTTAAGTTCCGTAGGATGTATTCATTCTGAATTCAATCCTTTCTTGTCCAGCTATTTATCCATCTCAATATCCTCATTTTAAGTGCACTAATTCTAGGAATATGTTGTTTATTTCTAGAAATAAGATTATGCCTTCAAATAACTAAGATAAAATTTATATTTTTCACTGTTATCATCAATCCAATTCCAAAAATAGGTTTCTTACTGTTCAATCGCATAGAGAGTGTAATATGGATGAAGCCATGTTATGTAGAGACTCAACATGTAGTAGCATTTGACATGGATACTGGTGTCATAAACTCTAATGTTAAATTTGGCCTTCTTGACATGTAAGGTCCAATCACCTTTTAAAGAAAGGGGGTGGTTGGATTTTAGATGACATCAAGCATTTCTATAGCTAGATTTTCAAGAAGAAATATAAAGAAAAGAAAATGTTATGTCTAGGTTTCTAAAGCGTCCAACACAGGCCTCATGTCTTTAGTGTGTTGACACAAGCAAAGTTTAGAAACTCGTCTAGGCCAAGGGACTCGGCCCTTGGCTGAGCCGAGTAACTCGGGTGAGTCCAGACTTGCTTGAGTCCTGTACAGGGCGAAAAGGCCCTAGAAAAAACGGGCAAAACATATAAAAATATGAGAATGATATAAAAAGCAAAATAAAACTAAACCAATGTTGAAAAGTCCAAATAAGCTTAAAAAGATATAGGAAAATGGATAAAAAAATGATTTATAGATGGGGAGATTTAAACAAAAAAAATGACAAAATGAAAATATAAAGATAGGAATTATGGCAAAAAACACTCACGATTCATTTCCCAAAAAATCGAATCATATAAAAAAAAAGTTATACAAAGTTCCTATATTTTTAACATTTTTTTAATTTTGCTTTAATTTTTAATGTACCCCGAGTTGTACACACAACTCAAGATACCTGGCTGAGTCTGAGTGGGCTCGGGGGAGTCACGGAGCTATGGACACAAGTTAAAAAACTAGACATGTGTGTCCATATTGCACAGGGATGAAGTGATTTGTATCATGCAATCCTAATGTCTTCTTTTACATTCAATATTCTCATTAGGGCATCATTGCATAGCAGTGATCTGTTTATGCTGTTAATTAAGTAAATTGTATTATAATTTAGTGTTGCTTCTTGCTGTGTAGGCTGTTTTTCTTGCTTCATTTTTTGTCTGTCTTCGAACCTGTTATTTTAGAATTGTATCAAATGATGAATCCCAATTTTGTGATGCAGCACCTTGATACTTCGCTATAAAATCTAATCTAGTTCAACTTGTCGAATGTGTCCTCTACTTCTCTTCTCATTAATTTGTAGTCACTTTTCTAAGGTTTGAATTGTTTATAGACTGCTTTTTCTAATCCGAAAACTTGGGGCCTGGCCATTGAACTTTCTAAAATCTTCTCTCTTGAGCAGTGACTTCTTAGGTGCATTTTTAATGGATATAAGAATTTAAACTGATTAGAATCTAGGCTCCCTCGAACTTTGCATCCCGGTGTCTAATGACAGTAGAAGGACAATTGCCCCATGATAGGTAGTGACAAGAATATCCGACACTGGTTTTTTATGTGAGAAGATTATATATTTGCTTCATCATGTGAACTTGGTATACCATTAATTTGCCGTGGTGTGTTGTCATAATCCCATGTATGACTTAGCAACTTGTGTGGATTGGAGAACTATGGCCCATCACCCGGTTCTTATTAGTGAAAAGAACTACAGAATTGTGGGAAGCATCTGGAATGCCACAAGGCAAAATTAGTATGGTCGAATGAACTATGGTAAAATTCATTGTGCATATGGGTCATCGCCTTCCAATCAAATTAAGGAAGGTGATGTAGGGAGAGAGAGTGGTAGCCATCATTGTGTTATGTCCCGTTCTCATGGATATTACACTCCATCGATTACCATTCATTATTTGATTGGACCGTGATGACTCATTATTTAACTGACAGAGATGAGTCCAATGGACTTTCCATTCATCGTTGATGGGATGGAGGCCACGGACTTAGATTTTCCCTAGTCCATTGGATTTTAGTGTTACTTTCCTGTCTTCCTTTTGGGTGGGTTAACAGAGGGAGTTGAACGTGGGATGTGTTGCTGCAATTGTCAGTGACCACTCCAACCATGAAGCTAGGTGCCCAACCTTTATTCATTTTTGTGCTTTATTCAACTTATGATTGAGTAGAACATGCTTACAATCTAGTATGTAAAGTTTTCAGAATATACTAACTGATTGTGAAAATGCATTTTGTTTTAAACTGGTTTGTAGGAATTGAAAAGGAAAGTACCAACTCTCATCCAAATTCACCTTTGAAGCAACTGAAGAATGTAGCCTGTAGTTTGCTTGCTGTTTGGGCAGTGACTACTGTGTCACCTGCACTTGCTGCCAATCAGGTCGATAATTTCCTGTTATTTATCTTTGTTCCCGGTTTAAAATTGCAATTTGAGAACTTTATTATGAGGTGATAGAAATAATACTGTTATTATTCATTACCAACCATAGTTGTCATAACTAACTACTAAAGTACCCTTGATTATCCAAAAGGAATGACTGGCAGGTTATTTCTTTCTACAGTTAAAGTTTTTTGGTGAAAGATATAAATGACTTTTTATGATACAGAAACAAATTGCAGTCAGGGATGGGTACAAATGCCTTTTGGTAGTTTTCTTTAGTTCTTATTTTTTCTAAGAAGTTTTTCTTTGAGTCAAAACAAAAATGTATATTGGTGGTTCTGTTTTTCTTTTCATTATCTGGTCTTTGACTGATTACTTCGAAATCAGCCTTTTTTCTGATGCTTCTTAATCCAGTGGTCTGCTGGTTTAGTCAGTGTCTCATTAAGAATATGCCTTGTTTAGCATTAGTGATTTATTTTGATAAGATTGGAGTACCTTAGTGCCTATTCCTATAAAAGACATATGAAGACTAGCAATCCTAATCCATTCCATTCAATTTTCCTTATTCTTCTCTTCCTCATTTATACAGAGGCTTCCACCATTATCGACCGAGCCAAATCGGTGCGAGCGTGCATTTGTTGGAAACACAATTGGTCAAGCAAATGGTGTCTATGACAAACCTCTGGACCTTCGATTTTGTGACTTCACGAATGAAAAATCCAATTTAAAAGGAAAATCTCTTGCAGCTGCCCTAATGTCAGATGCTAAATTTGATGGTGCTGATATGTCGGAGGTCATTATGTCAAAGGCTTATGCTGTTGGGGCAAGCTTTAAAGGTCAATAATTTCATTTTCTTCCTAGAAAATCCTTTTCTAGTAAGAATAATCAATTAACTTTTGTATTGTATCATTTGTAATTTACTAGTGTTGTGCTTTTGCTTTTACTAGAGAAATTTACCAAAACATTGTGACTTATGATATCAGTGATCGATACTTTGCAACTTACTAAGAACCACTTAGAAGCCTTCCATATAAAAGATGCTTCCCTTGTGGATAAGTAGTATTTTGTATTTTGGCAGGAGCTCATCTGTGTGCGTGTGTGTATTTAGGTGTGTGCATGCACGCAATGTGGTTGTGTCCCCATGCATGTCACAGCTACAGCCCCTCACTCAGGTGTCTGAATCTACTCTAAATGCAGAAGCTTAACAAATCTCTTTCTGAATCTACTCTAAATGCAGAAGCTTAATGAATTTCTTTCTCATTCCCTCTCTCTCAAACATACGCACACGCACACACACACAGAAGCACACATGCGCACATATACCCATGTGCAAACACACACACATACAGTTCTACATCTCAAACTATTGTATACAGAGAACCTTTATGACTCTCTCCCTCTCTCAAGCCAAAACTCAGTTCTCTTTCTGAAGTAACTTGTATATGAGGAGGCTTAACTGCTGCTAACTAATCTCTCTCTCTCTCTCTCTCAAACATGTTCCTATGAGGTTTTTGCAAATGGTTCGCCAAATTTATTGTTATCCCCAGCTAATCAAGACGTTTCATGCAGGTGTTAACTTTTCGAACGCAGTCTTGGATAGAGTAAACTTTGGGAATGCCAACATGCAAGGTGCCGTGTTTAGGAACTCTGTGCTGTCGGGTTCTACATTTGTTGATACCCAATTGGACAATGCAGTGTTTGATGATACCATCATAGGTTACATTGATCTTCAAAAGCTTTGTACCAATAAGACTATCACTGAAGAAGGAAGAGATGTGCTTGGTTGCAGGTAAAAATTTATGTTCCTTTTCTTCATTGTTTAGATTTTGATTCTTTTGGAAATTATTAGTATATATATATATATATATATATATATATATAGGAAAGGTTTCGATACTTCTTCTACTATATAGAAGATATATACTTCCTCCCTTAGATCAAGTGAGCCACTGACTATTTGAACTAGATCCGATACCTCAGAGTATTTTATTTTTAATTTTTTTCTACAAATTATATGAATTTGAAATTTGGTATGTGCCATCATCTCAATAGGGTGCACCTAAAAAAGTTTTATAAAAAATATTTTCAATAACATAGGATGACAAAAATACCCTTGAAACTTTCAAGGGCATTTTGTTCATTTTATTTTATTGGAATTTTTTTTTGTTTTATTGGTGCGAGTTTAAGAGAGAAGTGAACATCCAAAATTTAGTGTCAAAATATTTTTTAGAAAAAAATTAAAAATAAATGAGTGCAGAGGCATGACATTGTGATTGGGGCCATCTCAGCCGTCCATTCATAATGGAGAGTTGGATAAAGGGAAATATATAAATTTTATAGAAGTGTAGAAAGGTTGCCCTATATATATATATATATATATATATATATATATATACATAAAAGCCATGGAGTTTTTTTCTCCGATTCTCAGTTTTCAATATTTGCAGGTCTCTCTCTATGTCTCTCTCTACACACACATTCACAGTGAACCATGTAAGCTTTTGTGCGTGCACGTGCACCTTCACATATTAAGCTTCTCCCTCTCTTGCCCATTGTTTCATGCATGCTTCTACATCTATTTCTCTGTTACAATGACACTTGCATGCCTCTCTCTCTCTCTTGCACACACAATGGAGTATCCGTTCTCTCTGCACATGCACAATGACTTATCCATATTGCTATCTCTCTCTCTTGAAACAGACAAAATGAGATACTTGAAATTTTTTTTATAATTCTTTCTTGTACAAAATTAATTCTCTCCTACAAAATAATTATTTCTAATTGCAGGTGAACTTCAAAAATTTGTGGACGTTTTTGGAATTGACAATTAATCCTGAGTTTTCTCTCGAGAATTTTGGGTTGTAATGGTAAGTAGGATTGCCTTTATTCAATGTATTTGTTTTTTATTATATGTACATGAAAATTTGTTTCAAGAATGAAGGAAATAAATTACCATACAATTAAGCGAACCTTGAGTGTTTGTAAAATTAACTCCATTTAAAACATTCAGCTTTTAAATGCCCCTAATTTTGTGGTGGAACTTGAACTTCTTTTCCTTCATCCATCTAGAACTTCTCAAATGTATTTATATATTTCTCTCTTAATTCTCAATAACAACAAATGGGTTTTATTGGGCTACTACTTATGGAAGATATATTTAACCTAATCAACATTACAAGCTAAATATCTGTGTTTTAACTCATGTTTTCTAAGGTTTTTTTTTTTTTGGTAATTCAGTGGGAAAAAATACTCCCACTCATTTTTTCAGTTAGTTTAGGAGTTCGTTTCTTTTCTTATTTATTTATTTATTTAAAGGTGGTAGTAGGGTGGTGTATATGGGAATGAAAAATCATAACGTGCTGACTAGGAGGTGCTACCACCATACCCAGCCCCTTTCCCCTTTTTTTAAGGTTTCTCCTCTCTTAAAAGAAGACAATACTATTTTATTAGTTGATGATGTAACACCCCTACATGTGGGTGATGTCTTATAAAATATTTTTTTTGCTAGCAAAATTTATTCTTTATACTAGTTAATTATACAAAATACCTCTAGAATAAAAATTATTTGTATTAAAAAGCTCGAGTATCTAGCGTTTGAATGTATTTGAGGAATGCACATATAAAAAAAATTTCCGCATCCCCCTTAATATGAAAGAAAAAGGAGGGAGTACCCTAAAAAATCCATAACCCAAAGGTGAATTTTCTAGACCAAATGGAGGAGTTTGAGACATAAGAGGGGAGTAGCGTAACAAAGCACAATAACCCATACTTATTTCGGGAAATTTATAAAAAAATCTTAACAGATGAACTATTTAACATTTTACTTATTTGTAACTATTCCAACGGAAGACCATGTTTTTTTGATGGGTATTGAAATTAAATAAAAAATATAGATAACTATTATATTGTCTATTTCGAAAGATATTTGGTTTAAGTGGAAGGCTCTCTTCAATATTAGGATTTCAAATTTGTTGAGAACATGTAATTAGTCTATGGAAAATTTATCAAAATGGCTACAAGAGATGAATAATTTAATATTTTACTCAACTTTTGATTTAATTGCAAAATATCATAATAAACACATGAAAATATATACAATAAGACCATTTATTTTTTATACAAGAGGGTCACAATCATTATTAACTATTAGATTTAAAATTAGATGGTTGCAGAAGTATCACTGATTGAGCACAAAGTTTAAAATAAATTTATCTGATGTTGGGATATATTATAGTCTTTTGGATTTTACATCTAATGGCAAAAGATGATTGAAACCTCTTTGTACTCAAAGTAATAAAAGTAAATTGTCTTACATTATACAATTCCAAACAAATTGTACTTTAGGTTATATGCTTTAAATTTATATATCAATCGAACACTTCCTCAAAAAAAATGTTGAAATCATTCCTCTAACTGACGATGTTCGGTGTTGGGAAGCCAAAACGATTAGAGATAATTTAGTAATTTTACCTCAAAGAAGTACTTCTATCATTCGGCTAAAGCCTATTTGGGCATAAAATTACCTTACCTAAATACCTTTAGTTGGTTTGAGTCTTCTGACTTCCCAACACCAAATGTGGGCAATTCAAGAATTTTTTTATTTTTTTTATTTTTTATTCTTTTTTATTTTTGAGAAAGAACTTTATTGAAATAGAAATTTAAAAGGATAACCTTAAATGTAATTTGTAATATTTTGACGATTTAGTGACGATTTCAACCCTTTTCTCATTGTTTTTAAGGTAAAAAGTTGAATAGTATTTTATTTCTATTTTTTAATGTTATCAATAAATTGAAGAAGTAAAATCAACTTTGGCTTCTAAAAATGAGATTGTTTACAAATAAACCATTTGTTTTTTGTACAATGAGGTCACAATCATTATTGTCATTTAAATTTCAAATTGGGTAGTTGTAAGATTGTCATTAAATAGACACAAAGTTTCGAAAAATAATTTTCAGACTTTGTGACTCACCCCAAGCCATCCAATTTGACATCTAGTGAGTGAGAATAGTTGTCATCTTCTTGTAATAAAGGTAAATGATCTCTTTGTAGACAATCTTCTTTTTCTTCTTTTTTTTTTTTTTTTTTTTTTTTTTTTACAATGCTAAAAACTTTTATTGAATAATTGCTTGGAAAGCGTCAAATTACATATGAGGAGCTAAAGGATTCGAAATAAGCAGAGAAGGGGAAGAAATGCCATATTTGGCAAGGCCCTTAGCTGTATCATTTACCTCACGATAGACATGAGGAAGGAGACCCATAGTTCTAGAGTAGAGGAAAGGTAAAAAATCTTCAGCCTGAAAGTGCGGAGTATGTAATAAATTTTTTTAATTATTTTGTTTTCTTCACCGTCTAGATCACTCAAAAAACGTCTTTTTACCATATAATAACATAAAATAAAAAAATATAATAGGATCTCAAGAACTTGAAGCCATTTAAGTCATACTTTTCAGTAACAAAAAAAAAAACACAACCAATGCTTGGGAATAAAAAATATAATAAAAAATATAATAAATAAATATAGAATAAACAAAAATAGAGTGTCGGATATTATCTCAACCAAGTTTCGTACACCCCGCACAGAGTCACCACCTTTTGATGGAGTAGGATCTAATGGTCAACTTTCAATCTCAATTAGGAAAGGAAGTTTGGACAAGCCACTCCAATAGAATGTAAACCCCTTTGATCTTAAACTTAAAATCTTAGATGAATTCCCTTAGCAACTTAGTTTGAGAGAGATGGATTCTCTTTTTGCTACACCGTAAAATCCTTGGCGATAAATCCATAGTTGAGAGATGAGAGAGAGAAGAACTCCATAGCTTAAACTTTTAGTTCCTGTTCACAATGTGGGAGGGAGAGAGCCAAGAGGTGGAGAGAGTGGAGCGTGCCTTTTAGGCTTTCTTGAGAGAGCGGAGATTTCCAAGATGAGAAAGAGAGAGGTGAGCCCCCTAGATGGATGAGAGAAAAAAAGTTTTTGGTGTAGAGAATTATGGGCAAGGGGTTTTTCTTTTATAATGGAAAATATGATGGCTTGCATCTTCTTGTGGATTGAATATGAACTATTGATCTAACTTATGGGGTGAGAGATTTGAGCTTTCATTTCCATAGATAGGCCATCAACATGCTATGGAAGGTGCTAGAATATTTATCCCTCTTTTTCATTTGACCATTATCCCATCAATATAAATAAAATAATATTAATCATAATAATGTGTTTTATCCAAAAATATGTACAAGCCTTAACATATTTTTTGAAATATTCATTGACATCTTTCTGAAGATAAATCACCTTTTTTAAATCTCATAATAACTTTGCCTCCAAGTCAAAGTTATCATGCTTATTAACTTCAACACCTATAAAATGGGAAAGACTCTTAAAAGTGGGCCACTCAAAAGGTGGCTATGTGAGCCCCACCAACTTAGGGCATGATAGACCCATGTGCACAATGGGCTCTCAATATTTTTTAAATATTTTTAAAAAATTAATAAAAGATTAAAATGGATTTGAATATTTAAAACATTAAAAAAATTAATATCTCCATTTTAATAAATGCAAATTTTATAAATAAAATATCCAATTATTTAGAAAAATTCAAATAATAATTCTAAAATCATATTATTATAAACTAAAGACAATTAAATTCATTAGATGAGATAAGGATCCATATGGTCTATGAATAAACATTTGGGGCACTCCACCTTCAGCCGTGGACTACGTTCCACACTTGCTTTATCAACCGACTCAGTGTTTCTCATGACCCATAGTCAATGCAGGGGCTCATTTGTAGGACACCAAAGCCTAGCCGATGAGCCAATGGCTCATAATCTCAGTTTTATGGATTTCAGGTTCTCTCCTAGAGAGGTGCAAATGTCACCTAGACCTGATGCGGCCACAGCTCCTATGGGACATAAGTGTATCTCTCACACATACATAAGCTTCACCCTATAGGTGGTTTGCCTTTCCGAAACAACTATCATTATGCATGTTGTGTGATGGTAGATGAATAAGGCTTTGGCTCCCATATTTGAAAGCCACCATCACACAAGGGTCACACAGTTTTTCGGCTCACTCAGCATACTCCAACCTCATCAAAAGATGACCTATTAGAATCCTTATCGGATAGTTTTTATGTCCAGATAACATAGGTCAAACACAATCTAATATCAGCAAATATCGTTTACTTAGTATGGTCTACAAGAGACCACACCCCCATTGAGTTCATGTTCCACTATATCATTTTATTTTATGAGCATTCATAAGACCTTTAATGACTACACTCACCCAACAACCGTGGTATTCTTTGTTCAACCCAAAACTCAAGCTTCTTAAATTAACAAAAATATCAGTATGTGAGACCCCTCTTCCTTCGCTAGTAGAGGACAACCAGTCCCAATCAAATTATAGAATACGATCTTTAACGTCCTCCAAGTCTTTTGAAATACTATTGAAAGTTATTTTGTTCCGCTCAAGCCAAATCTGCCATAAAATTGCACCTTTGAAAATATTCCAAATATTAACTCCTTTTTAAGATAAATAAACCAAATTGAGGTGATTGATAAAATCCGATAAAATCTCGGGAAGCATAAGAGAGAAGTCCATAGAATGGAAGGCCCAATATCAAATTCTTACTGTAAAAAAGCAGTGAAGAAAAAGATAAGAACCAGTTTCCTCATCTTGCTTATATAAGAGACAAACATTAGACAAAATTTGACCTCTTTCAAATAAAAAGATGAGAACCAGCTACCTCTTTTTGTAGACAATCCCTCGGAAAATACTTGTACATGGTGTTACTTGAGTTATGTAGTGAATAAATGAGCATACAATTTTCTTGCTTTAGTGTAATGAATTTAGTGGTGATCATGGTAGACAGGGAATTTTATTGAATTAGAATTCAATGGTGGGCAGTTTTCATGATTATGTATTTTGTTTTAATCTAAGAAATTTAACGGGTAGAGATGCTTTTTCTTTTGAAAAGGTTTCTATGCTATCTCACTCATGAAAGCTCCAACGATTGTGTTGGAGATTGAATTCAATGATGAAGACACATTTTGCATGGTCACATTCAACCTAAAGAGGTCAGGTCAGCTTTTTTTTGGGGCTTTTTGGATGTTTTCATGTATTCTTTGGCTCTATGGGGTTTCCAGTTTCTTTCTATTTTTCTTGTTTTTGAACTGTATATAGGGGTGGCAACTGGCCCGGGGCCGGGGCCGGGGCCTAGGGCTGGAGTCACTAGACGTAAACCTGGACCCCACCGAGTCTAGAGTCACTGGACCCAGACTTGGATCCGAGAGAGAGTGTGTGTGTGGGCCCATTATTAAAGTGTATGCTGGGTACGTGACTTTGGCAGAGATTGTGTTTGTCTTTATTTATGTGGGACACGTGGGCTGTGATTATGAGCGTTTTTTTATTTTTTTTTCTCTTTTTTTTTTTACCATCATAAACCCATATTGTTGGCATTATTTACAGTATTGTATAATATTTATGAAAACCCACATATACCCACATCCTTACTTGTTTTACATAAAAAAAAAAAAGTTTGAACTTTCTATGCGCGTAAAAAAAATATCATCCAAAACTGCATCGAAACCATTTATAACGTCGTACATTTATAACGTCGCACAATTAAAACGTCGTACTAGGTGAATGGGTTATGAATAGACAAGGGAGGCACAGCGGCCAACAAGAATAATTACTTAACTTTTGTAGTTTACGTTGATTTTAATTTCTAGGGCCCCACAAAGCAAATTGCATCTAGGCAAACAGCTGTTCAACAAAGGATCACATCTACACTACAAAAGTAAGAGTACCCTAAAAGAAAAAATAAAAATAAAAAATAAAAATACTAGCCTTCTTATACAACCTATTTCTATAACTTCCTAAGTTTCAGACCTTTAGGGTAGAAATATTTGCCTAAAGAGACATTAAAACTAGTATACTTTAGACCTGTTTAGTGATATGATACCAAACAACACTCAAACAAGAAGAAGATGTAACACCCAAGTGTGAAGCCAAATGATTACATGTTCCTGGGAATTATCCATTAACCAAGGCAAAAACCCTATTGAGTAGTAATTTAGGATTTCAAATTTTGCGATGGAATCTCCTCATTGAGTGACCTCAAATAATAATTAAAAAAAAAAGAAGAAAATTATGTGCATTATATATTTGTTTGAAAAAAAAAATGCTTTAAAATGGAATAAAGATTGTCTAATTTTTAGACAGTCAAATCTAAGTTGTTTAAAAAGAAAAACTATGAATTTTGAGTAAAAGAACAACTTTGAATTTTGAATTTTGTGACTCTTACGTGTAGCCCTTAAAAAGGTAGACAGTATCTATGCAATATTGAGGCATTATTTTTTTCTATTACATAGAGAATATATTTCTGATTTTTTTGCTAAGATTATTTTGTGAGTTTTGGAGATTACATCCCAAAAATTGAGATAAGTATCCCAGCATATGTTTTTCCTGAGGGAGAAAATATATAGCGCATTCCCTAGGGAGGAGGAAATCTTTTAGCTTAAAAGAATCCTCTTACGTGAATCTTTTTCTTTAGGATGCAAGTGTATAGATGCTCGTTTGGATAGGGCTGGCAATGGTTAGGGTGGCCCGGCCCTAAAACAGTAGGGCTTAGGCTATAAACTATGGCTTGATAACCGGGCTAGGGTTAGTACGTACCTGGCCCTAGCCCTGTAGGCTTGGCCTTATGGGCACAAGGGCCAGGCCGTGGCTACTCTCACGTTCGGAAGTATGATATACACGTATGAAAGAGGGAAAGTTGGGATCTCAACTTTAAATGTAGTGTCGTGATATTTAGGGAAACCAAGGGTAAAACAAATATTTTATAATGTTTATGTTTTTATCAAGAGATTTTTTACAAAGAGACCATTTATTTTTTGTACAAAGAGGTCACAATCACTTTTGTCCTTTAAATTTCAAAATGAGTAGTTGTAAGAGTGTCATTGAATAGACACAAAGTTCCCAAAAAAAATTCTCGACCTTTGTAACCCATCCTAAACCATCCAATTTGACATCTAATGAGTGTGAATACTTGTTATCTCCTTGAAAAAAAAATAAATGGCCTCTCTGTGGGCAATCTTTTGTTAATGCTAACCAGTAGGAATGAAACTTCTATTTAACGTTAATGGGTTAGAAATGAAATCTAAGAGATGTACACTACTTTGTTGCGTTCGTAACAGTTTTTCATAATTCAAATTGGTGGGGTGGATCGTCCACTCAACATATCTGTGTGTGATTCATGGATAGCCAATCCACATCGATACGAATGAATGATATAAAAATATAAAAAATAATTAAAAATTTTAGAAGAATGAGCTTATGCGAAGAGATTAAGGGGGGAACATTGGAAAATATTATATAAGATTAGGGGAAAAAATAAAATGAGAGGGGGTGGCGGTGGGTCAAAATTAGGCTGATTCCCAAGCCGGATTGGGATGGTTGGGTTTTGAAACACTGGCTTGTAGTGTACCATTTGGGAAGGATTTGCTATATGCTATTAACTTTTAATCGATAAAGAAAGGCAAAAAAGTTAGCCACATTATTGACTTGCCTTCCTTCTTTCTTTCTAGGTTACGGTCATCAGACCTAACCAGCAAGCCAATAGCATCGGCTGCAAATTTAATTCGTTAACGTAACATATATTACAAATAAGGGCACAAATTATAATGGTCAGACCAACTCAATGTCTCAAATCAACCCTTTTACATGTAAACTGGATAATATAATCTCACTCAAGGCTCTTTCTCACTTATTTTATCAAGAAAATACCCAGAAATGGAGAGAGTAATAGGAAACTATACTCAAATCAATGATTTTATTAATAAAATTGTTATTTTAATTAGATCATTCCGTTCAAGTATTACCTCACTTAGAGCTTCCTTCAAGAAAACAATGAATGGGGACAACGAGAATAATCAAATAAAGTGCAAATTACGATTATACCACACCAAATGTGCCACTTATATCAAGGAAATGATAGCATCACATTGTAGGGCTTATTTTTTAATTTACATTTATCTCATGTACATCATTAATAAATATCTTTAAAGGGATTGTCTACAAAGAGACTGTTTATTTTTTTATACATGGAGGTCACAATCATCCCACTCATTAGAAATTGGATGGCTCAAGGTGAGTCATGAAGTCCAAAATTTTTTTTTTGAAACTTTGTGTCTATTTAATGACACTCTTACAACCACCGATTTTAAAATTTAAGGGCAAAAAATGATTATAACATCTATGTACAAAAGATAAATGATCTCCTTATAGACAATCCCATTTTTAAAATATCCAATCACCCATGTTCAAGATGAGGAATTATGAACAAATAGAAATATTTTAGTAAGGGAAAAGATGGGATTAGCCCACTAGCTCATATGAACATATGAACCCAATGGCCCAGATTGAATCTAGGTCGATCTGACGATCACGGATGTCCGGTAATACTTGATTTTTTTTTTTCTACAGATCCAAATCACTTAAAATTTTAGGTGTGTTCTTCTCATCAAGGCGCACCTAATAAATAAATAAATATATATATATATATAAAGTATTCATGAAAATAAAATGACCAAAATACCCCTTCAAACATTTCAAGGGTATTTTGGTCAATTTATTTCATACAAAATATTTTTTTGATATTTTTCTAAGATTCACCTATTTTTTATAAACACGCGCCTAAAATTTCAAGTGATTTGGATTTGTAGAAAAAAAAAACTAAAATTCAAACACTACCGGACATCCGTGATTGTCTGATCGGCCTAGAATCAATATGGGAGGTTGGGCTCATACGTTCATATGAGCTAGTGGGCTAATCCCATCTTTTCTTTTTTAGTAATTTGACCTACTTATGTAGCCCTAACCAAATAATGGACATCCATGCACATTTAAGATCGGCCAAATTATTAAAATACTTTTGTTGTCGAGAGTTTCCAACCCTAGACAAGGGTAATTTAATCGGTCAAGCTTTCTATGCTTCCCCTAGCATAAAACTTATATACTTCCCTTTATCTAACCGTCCATTCTGAATGGAGGACTAAGATTGCCCCAATCATAATGTCACATCTCTACACTATTTTATTTTTTATTTTTTATTTTTTTCTGTAAACTATTTTGATACCAAATTTTGGACGTCCAATCCTATATTAAACTCGCACTAGCAAAAAATATAAAAAAATATATTTCCAATAAAATAAAATGACCAAAATGCCTTTAAAATTTTCAAACGGTATTTTGATCATTATATTTTATCAAGAAATTATTTTTAATATTTTTTATAGGTGCGTCCCAATGTGAAGATGGCAGGTACCAAATTTCATATTCATATAATTTGTATAAAAAAACAAAAAATAAAATACATTGAGACATCAGATCTAAGATCAAACAGTGAGTGGCTCTCTTGATCTAAATTAGATGGTTGGATGGTAGGGGAAGCATAGATCTTCTATGCTGTAGGGAAAGCATAGAAACCTTTCCCATTTAATCATTCATGAAATATTTTTTAGCAGTACCTGAAACCTTTTCCATTTAATCATTCATGAAATATTTTTGAGCGGCACCTCAGCCGACTAAACTGTCTAATCGTAATTGCGATTTTTTGACTTCTTTAATGATTTTGTTATGAGTTTTGACGTTAATAGCATTTCTCTAAAAAAAAAAAAAACCCTACCTTTATTTGGGGTGACATACAAGTCCATTTCCGCATTTGTCCCTTGAGGCATAAAACAATAGTTTTAATATTCTATTCATAAAATTACCATTTTGAGTTTTAAAATTTTATTTATTTTTAAATATTCATGATCTTCATGTTGGAGCGTATACATTCCTTGGAAATTAAATCCAAAATCTGTATCAAAAGTGAATTTTTAAGAAGGGACTCATTTCTACACACGAGTTTTAGGACTTGTAGAAACCATATCCTTTTTAAAAAAAATATTTAAGATCAAAATGCCAAAAATTAGATAGAAACTCCATGGAATTCACTAAAAACTCTGGATTGGGATCAATTTTGTTCTAACTCACAAATGTGATAGATTCCTGGTAAATTCAGGAATTGAAAACCCCCTTCTGCTCTACACCGAATTATCTATGAAAAATAAAAAGATTTTCAATCTAAAAAATAGTGTATTTTACAACATATTATCTACACTGTTCATTTTCAAGATTTTCACATATTTATTATAGATCTACTTGATTTTAACCATTTTTTGAAATTTAAAATTTCATAATTAGATATAAAAATAGGTTTTAAGATAATCCTAAAAACATTTTCATCAAAATTATATACCATGATAAAATTTGAATATACACCTTACCTTTATAGCTACGTATGCATCCGTATGCCAACGGCACCAAAAAAAAAATAACTATGTGCTCCTTCTCCATTTGCTCCTTTAGGCAAAACCCACTCTAATTAAGTAGTTGTTTCGCCTGAGGGGTAAAGTGGACAATGTCTCCCACAAGAACATTAGTTTGAGTAATTATATGAAATAGCTAGGGTTAAAATGGGAAGTTGCGCAGTTGGACTATTTTGAGCTGCCATTCTTATTCTTCACACCTACAATTCTTTCTCTCTTTTTCGCAGTAAAAAAGAAAATAACAAATAAAAACAAAATAAATGATTTTTTATTAATTAAATGTTGGGGTGATGTATAGCTACTGGTTAAAACCTGCCCTTCCATTCCTCAACAACCACAGAACATTGGACTTAAATGCCCCTGTTGTCCTAATACTCACCAAAATTACCCTTACATTCACATTGAAATTTCATATGGATGATAATACCCCTGCCTAATACCCCTTGCCAGTGTTTTTAGTGGTTGAATTCCTCATGGGGGCTTTTTGATAATTTTGACAATATTAAGGGTAAATTGGTCATATTTTGATATTTGTTTCTCTCTCATGTCATTATAGGGGACACCTCTTTACATTGTATCTCTATAAAGGAGAATACATGCGGTTTTCTTTCTCCTCAATGCATGTGATTTACTCTCTCTCTCTCTAGAGTTTTTTTCCTCAAAGAGGATGGGAATTGGCTCTATTTCTCTGTCTACATGCAACTTGATTTTGGTGTTTTCTCCTCTGACTAAAGTTTCTTGCTCAAATGAGTATTCCAATCTGCTTTCTCTCCCTACATACAAGCTTGATTTTTGGGGCATGAGATGGGCTCTGTGATACTCATTTCAGCAAGCAACCTTACACTGGAGGTTATTATCATAAAGATGATTTTGGGCATCTCTCTCTAGGTTTGGGCAAGACAACGCTACCAGGTAAATCAAGTTTCTCTCTCTAGGTTGATTATAGCAAAAGAGAAGCTGATTCTTGGCAAGACAACATTACCAGGTATCTCTCTCTCTCTCTAAATCAGGACAGGTAAATTTTCTCTTTCTAAGGTCATATGAAATTTTAGCATATTTCCATATATGTAGCAGGTATTAACATGGAAGTCTTTTGCAACCGTCACTACCTAACTCTTTCTCTCTCTAAATCTTTCAGGTAGTTAGGAAGCAAAAATCTAACTCGCCAAAGGCTGGTTCCGAGTTACTGGTTCAATCGGCCTGACCTAGAAAGTCTTAAATGATAAAAAAAAAAATTAAAAAATCAAAAGTAAAACATAAAAATTCAAAAAAAATTACGAAAGTTAGATTTAAAGCATGATTAAATAGAGTACATCTAAATGAAGTTAAAAAGTACGAAAACAATTGATTTAAAAAAAAATCGATCGGTGCAAATATTTTAAAAAATATATGAAGAAAATGTAAAAATAAATATGCATTTCCATAATACTCTCCTGCTAAAGTGATAATAAACATTCAAAAATACATTACAAATAAATCTTTTATTTTGTGAGATTTTATATATATTTTTCACATAGCTCTTTTTATAAAAAAAACGCCTTTTGTTTTTTAGTAAAAGTCCCGTTTTTTAGTGATATCCTTCGGTCTCTTAAAATATCAGACGGTTTGTCTAAAGGCCGTATTGGGTACGTGGGTGGGGTCCGACTCCGAAACCGGGTTTAGTTGGGATCGGCAGGGCCCTGGTTCCGAGTTGAAACGGCCGTTATTGCGAACACGGTTGGGAAGTCACAGGGTACCTATTTCTCTCTCTAAATTTTTTGGCAGGTGGTTAAGTCCCTCTAATGCATAATAAGATCGACCGCTCATATTAAGTTGAGGGTGCAACCTGATGCAGGAGATTATCAATGGAGTTTTGGAAGAGATTGAGATATATGCCGGTAACTCTCACTTCTCTCCCTCTCTCTAAAACTCTCATTCTTTATTTCAAAAAAAAAACCTCTTTCTCTTTGTTTTGGGTGGTGGAATCGAACTTGAAATTCTTTCTCTCCCTCTCTCTCTCTAAAAAACCTCTCTCTCCCTCTTTTGCTTTTGAGTAGTGGATTCAAACTTGAAATTCTCCCTCCTCCTTTCTCTCTCTAAAACTCTCTTTCTCCCTATTTTGCTTTTGGGTAGTGGAATCTCTCTCTCTCTCTCTCTTGTGAAATGGAATCGAACTTGAGACAAGTCGAAGTCTTCAACAAAGCCATGAACCAAGCCTTTTTATTCAGACATGATAATCATCGAGAGGGGGAGAGTGATTTCGATCTCTCTCTCTCCCTATCCCTCTCTTCTCTCTCAAACTGTTTCTCTCTCTAACTGAAACTGATCTTCCAAATTTGAGGGATACACCCTCTCTCAGTATCTCCTCTTTGTAAGTCTGTGTTATTCTCTGAATAAATATTTATCTGTTTCTCCATGACTAAATTTTATTCATAAAATGGGCTTTCCATGGTAATCATCTTGCAAGCGACCGTAGTCCGTATATATTGATCCCAAGATTATCAGATTCTCAAAATCTAGCCCCTTCACAACTCTTTCTCTCTCTCGGTGAATCTCTCTCTTCTGTCTCCCTTCTCTTTCTCTCTACATCGATTCTGATTCTGATGCATGAGATAGTGCTGTACTTTAGTCTAGAGTTTACATGTCGATACAATGGCCATAAAATCATGTATTTACTCGAAATTCTCTCTCTCTACCTCTCTCTCAGGGTGGATTGCATAAGCGAAAAGTGGTAAAATTTAAGAACCCTTTTAGATGAGGAAGGAAGAATCCTAAAAGTTGGATCTCACCAAGATCTCTACTTAATTAGTTAAAAATAAAATAGGAAAGAACACGAGCCATAATACGAAAAATAAAAAACACAAAACTTTAATCCCACCAAGAACGTATACTTATCCAGTTGGAAACAAAATAGGGGACTAGTACATACACACTACAAGAACACAAAGATTTACGTGAGGGCTATATCCACAGGCAAAAAAAACTTGAAATTCAATATAACTATAAAAGTTATATCATAGATTTTAGAACATAGACTTGTATCTCTACCTCTCAACTAAACTCAATCAAGCAAATTCTTTTAGGCCCGCTATCTCATCTTTATTCTAGGGCTAGGTATCTCATCTCTATTCTACGGTCCAGGAGAGCAATTGAGATTTTCTGTCACTAAAAGGGGAAATCATTGAAAATATTAATGGGAAACCAACCTCTCAATTTATAGGAGGTATATCTTGGTGTTTCTCTCCATATGAAGCTTTCTTTTCTCTGAAGGGGAGGCTTTGCCTCTCATGTACAAGAGATATTGCCTCTCTCTCTAGAGGAAATCATTTTTCCCATATGATGATCCAAATATGACACACATATTCTTTACACATTCATTATATATATATATATATATATATGTGTGTGTGTGTGAATCCATATCAAATAAGAACCCATATGGTAACCCAAATATAGCACAGATATTATCTGCACTTTCATCCCATATAAATAAGATTTAGAATCCACATCAAATAAGAAACTTATTGTCGATATTACATGTGTATCAAGAAGCACGAGATATATCCTAGAGTCTTAATCTTTTTGGATTTTTATTTCTTTTAGTAAACTTATCAATATCAATTTCAATCCCACATAATATGAGATTTTCTTATGTGAGTGATTTTGAATATCACCATATTCAACAATCTTCACCTTGATATCAAAATTACCAGCTCACCATGCCAACTTCCAATAGATGGCTTTATGAATTTATCATCTTTTATTAAATAAATTCTTTCATCATTCTTGTTGGAAAGATTATGCTTGCCATCATATTTCTCCACCTCAAATAAAATGCTCGCATACTGTCATATACTTTTCTTCAACCAAATGCATAAACACTAGCTTTGTACTAAATCATGTACCCTGACACTACTTGTTAGAATTTAAAAACCCTCTTAAATGCGGAAACATGAATCCCAAAAGTTGGATCCCACCAAAATCGTGAATAAGAAAGAGCACCAGCCATAATACAGCTAGAAACAAAATAGTAGAGAGCACGAGCCATAATACGAGAAATAAAGCATGAGACACATACACCACGAAAACACAAAGATTTATATAGTTCACCTCAAAAGGGCTACATCTACGGGCATGATAAACTGAAATTCGCTATATCCATGAAAGTTACATCATATATTTTGAGACATAGAGTTACCACTCTACCCCTCGACAAAACCTAGTCGAGCAAACCCTTTTAGACCCGCTCTCTCATCTCTATTCTACAGCTAAACCACTGTCTAATAAGAGATCATCTCTAGTTCACAACTAAACAATTGTCCAAGAGGAGAACATTTAAAGCTCTCACTAAAAGAAGAAACCACCCATAATATTCATGGGAACCGCTTCTCTATAATACCAGCATCTCAATCTAAAGGAGGCACGTAATGACGTTGTCACACATGTACAAGAAGCCATTGCCTTTCTCTCTAGAGGAACTCACATTTCCCATATAGTGAATCAAATAGGGTGCACATATTCTCTGTACTCTCATCGTATTTATAAAAGAAAAAAGGTTATATAAGGTTGCAACTTTAAAATGTAGAATTACATATGCACCTAAAAACTCCATCAGAAAATATTGTTATAATGTTGAAAAACCCTCTAATTGATCGTCTCGACAACGAGTTATGTGAATATATAAAAAAAAAAGAGATTTTGAGTCCTAAAAATGACGCATCTTGCGACACATTATCTAGACCGTCCATTTTTAAGATTTTCATATGTTTATAGATTTATTTGATTTTAACGATTTTTGAAATTCAAAATTTTATAATTAGATATGAAAATAGATTTTGAAATAATCCTAAGAATTTTTTGCACCAAAATTACATGTTATGATAACATTTGGAGGTGCGCTTTAATTGGATTGTTTAAGGTTGCAACCTTATAAAAACCACACCCTTTATATAATATTAAGAATCCATATCAAATAGAAAACTTCATATCGATGTTACATATATCTCAAGAAGCAAGAGCTATATCCCAAAATCTTAATCTTTTTAGATTTCTATTTCTTTTAAGAAACTTATCGATATCAATCACAATCTCAAGATTTCCTTATGTAGATGATTTTGGATATCACCATATCCAACAAAAAGGACATATGGATGCAAATTTGCCTACTCACTCTTGGCAAGAGACTACAAATTATAGTATGATTTATATACGGACCTTAATTTTTTCTTAAAATATGAAATGCTCCATTTATAGATGGAAATTATACAAAAGGTCGGTTAAACTGCTTTTTTTTCAAAATTGTCCCTTGGTCTGAAGACATTTTCATACCAAATTTTATTTTTTGTTTTTTCGATAGTAGGGCACTATCCTAAAGGTTGGGCACTATCCTACTAACAAAAAAAACTAAAAAAAAAAAACTAAGATTAAAATTTGGGCCAAAGATTCCATCCTTAGACCAAGGGGTGATTTTGAAAAAACTAAAACAAAACCGGTAGACCGACCTTTTTTGTAATTTTTTTTGTTATAAATAAAAAATTTTAAATTTTAGAAAAAAATTTAAGGTCTATATGTAAATCCCAATATCGGCCAATTCAACGCATATTATGAAAGAATTTCTTGTGTAATGTGAGAGATTCTTTAGCTCTTTCACGTGTTTTTTGTAGACAGAGAGAGTGGGGGGAGATCATTTTGCATGTGTTGCTAGAGAAAGTAGCAGCTTGCTGCTATACTTGGAATCCCATTCTCTCTCTCTCAAACCATACTTGCTGCACGTATGGTATGGAGAGAAAAGATGGCGGGTTCACTGTAATGGTGTTTTTATTAATATTTTCTTAAGTTGCTCTCTTGTCTGGCCATTAAAATACTGACAAGTGACTACTACTTTCTTTTCGAGTTTTTTTTGTTTGGTATATCAGTAGGGAATACAGGCCTCTTGGTTTTAGAAAACCTAGAGATGGAGATAAGGCTCAAATGGTGCTACCACCACCATCTCAAGCCCTTTCTCAAAATTGGCAAGTAAGTGGGAAAAAATATACAGAGAAACTACGACGAACGTAACGTTATCGCAAGAAAAGTTATGCCATGAAGAACAGTCATCAATGGAAAAATTATAAATCTGTGATCATTCAAGCCCTCTTCCTCTTCCTCTTCAATCAAGAAATCAGTATATCCATTCTTGCTCTTACTTGAAGGAGCAGACGCCTGCCTTTCACGGGATAGCTTAACACGAGCAACAAGAAGCCACTGAATTAGAGAGATCTAATCCGATAACTGCAGCCATCGGAATAAGAATCTCAGTTAAGGTTTTCGATAATATCGCAGCTCCCATGGCTGATTTTGCCTCAAAAAAAAATGCTACAAAAGGTGAAACAGAGGTGAAATCCGGCCAAAACAGCCTTGTAGACAAAAATGAAAAAAAACAGTTAGGATTTGCACTTCAATTTTTTTGTTTCTGTGATTTGAGATGAGAGGGTACATACATTCCAGTTAAGAAGAACATTGGCCACATCGGTGAAAGACGCTTTCAGAGATAGCAAACCTCTCCCTGCAACTCACCACAAAATTCAAAATCTCAGCCCGCATAAACCTGTGCCAACTATCTCTCAAAGAATTCCCCTCTCTCTCTATCAGCTGGCAGCAACTACCAAGCAAAAACAAGTCTCAGGAAGGCCCAGGCATTTGAGACTCCTTGATTTCTAGCTACTTGATCTCTCTCGCAAGAGAATCCTTGATTTCTAGCTACCAGTCATCAATCAACATACTGCAACGTTCCTCAGAGGTTATTTATCTTTCTGAGCACAATTATTGTTAGCTCTTAAAAGTCAATTAACTCGAATTAGATTTTTATTTAACTTTGAGTTTAATCATTGACATCCAATTTAAAATTCGATAGACAAGATTAATTTCCTTATGAAAAAGTATACATGAGACCATTTATCTGAGGTAAAAGGTGGGCGCAATTGATCTTGATCATTAGATGCGAAATTAGTTAAATGCATTTATTCCATTGGCCAAACTCAAACTTCAAAAAGAAATTTTTTCCGTTGTGACATATCCAAACTATCAAATTTCACATCGAATGGTTATAAGTAATTGTGCCTACTTGTATCAAATGTTGATAGTCTCATTGTTTACTATCTCTTTCTTTAAATACTTTTCCAGTTTGTACTTATTTATGACAACTAAAATAAAGAGTGATTTACGTATGTACCCTAAAATTTTTTCTAAAATACAAAATACTGCGTTTATAGATTAAAATTACAGATGTCGGTCAACCACATTTTTTTCCCCAAAATTGCCCCTCGGTCCTATAATTCCATCCTTGGAACGATTTATTTTTTTTTTTAGTTTTTTGTTTGTAGGAAAACTAAAATTAAAATTGAAATTAAGACTTAATTTTTAAAGACATGTAATCTATAGCATGGAGATCATGAATAAGAATAAATAAATAAATTTCAAAAATTAGAAATAATAATTTGAGTAAGAAAACATTTAGACCGTTAATTTTCATTGTTTTAAGATAGAACACTTACTTGCATCCATCTTTAAGATGGATGCTTTACACTTTTTGGACCGCATATGTAAAAATGAAGTTCAGCCCGCATAAAACAATTTTTCATTTACTTTAAAAAAAATAGGTAGTGGTTGTCTTCCTTGTTGAAATACCTTAAAAAAAATATATTCTCTTTCTTTTTCTGGATGTAGCCCCTTCTCTCTCTTTCGTTTTTGGACTTTCTCTCTCTCCCTCTCTTCTAAGTTTAGTCAATGACACATTCACAACCATCCTACTTTTTTTCTCTTTCTATTTTTATTTTTTGACAAATATTACTAATTTTATTCAAACTACGGAAAAGAGGTTACATCATTAGCAACAATAAGATCAGATAAAAAAATATCGCTTTGAGCTAGTTTTTCCGCCACAGTATTAGCTTCTCGGTACACATGAAAGAAAGAAACAATCAGAGAGGAAGATAGATCCATAATCCGCAACCATAAAAACCGAAGCTCCCAAGGAATGCGTTGTTCTTTCTTACACCATTTAATCACATTCCACGGATCACCCTCTATCACATAATTGCTGCCACAATTTTTATCAATAAAGATCTTTAAGCCGTAGAACAACACACTAAGCTCGACAAAATTTACAATTCCACAACCTAAATGACCCGCATAAGAAAAATGGATTTTACCAGAGCTATCCCTCAGGACCCCACCATAACCTGTTAAACCAAGATTGCCCAAAGAACTGCCATCAAAATTAAGTTTCAGAATACCAATAGGGGGCACTGACCAACAACATTTTGGTCTATTACTAGCAATACCCATAAGAAAAAGGTTATATAAATTTGCCATCACATCCACCTTCGAAATGCCCCAACCAGCCTCATTCACGGATAGCCAAGACCAAATTGTGACTTTAATAGAGTGAATTAATCTGTCCATGGGAAGAAAAACCATTCAAATGTCCTTCTATTTCTCTCTTTCCAGACTTCCCGCAAAATGGCTCTTTTCGCTATCTTCTAAATAACATTACCAACTTTTGGCAAGTGAGGTAAAGACAATTGAGTAACAATCCCCTCCGCATGTTGAGGAAGAACGAAATTTATATAAGCACACCAATCAACCAATACCAAATGCGTACCGTAAAAGGATAATGAATAAAAAGATATGCAACCGACTCACCATCAGCTTTACACAATAAGCACACATTGGGTAGAATCTTGCCCCTTTTGATTAAAGTGTCAGTTGTCAAAATCATGTTCAATGCAGTCAACCAAATAAAGACCTAAACCTTGTGAGGTATCGGCCATTCCCAAACCTAAGTAATCGGGGGGCAAGACCACCGCCACCTATCATGAAATAGGAGATTGTAGCAAGGCTTAACGGAGAAAACACCATCACATTCGATCTCCCATACCATTTCATCCTCTGCATTCGGCGAAATATATACTTTATCCAAAAGTTCATCAGAGCACACCATTGGGAGAGTAACTCATTATTCAACCGATTATAACCCAGAAAAGTATCTTAAGACATATTAACACCGCTCAGCTCAACTGCCTCGCTAACTTTCTTATTTGGTCTCGAAACTATCCCAAAAAGCTCAGGAAATAATGATTTAAGATTAAACTCGCCCACCCACTTATGATGCCAAAAAGAGACTTTATCTCTACAGCCTACATTCCATTTGAAGTAACCTGAAATCATAGGCCTACAATTAGCAATAGACCTCCACATCTTAGAGATATTTCTACCACTACCTCCACCTAACCAAAGCTCAGATCTATCCAAACCATACTTAGAGAGAAGGACTTGGTACCATAAATGATCATTAAAATGAATACTCCGCCACCACCACTTGCATAAGAGAGCTTGATTGACAAATCTAATACGTCTAATCCCCAAGCCGCCCTCTTTCTTTAGGGTACAAACTCTCTCCCATCTAAGGAGAAAACATTTTCTCAAATTCCCATGCGAACCCTAAAGAAAATCTCTATTCATTTTTTCTATATTTCTTGCAACTGAGGCCGGTATGTTAATCAGAGACATCTGATAAACCAGAAGATTGGACAGACATGACCTAAGTAAAGTCACCCTCCCCCCCAACGACAGATGCTTATTCTTCCACAAGTCCAATTTGAATTGGATTCTCTCTAATACCTTGTCCCAAATAGCAATGGTCAGCCTTGAATCAGAAATAAGTAACCCCAGAAAAGCGACCCCACTTTACATGCAATAGCACTAGCCGAGGAAGCAGTCAGTGCCTTAAAACAGTTAATACCAACCATGAAAGATTTGTTAAAATTTACTTTAAACCCAATAGTAACCTCGCAAACCTCTAGAAACCTGGCAATATTCCTCATATGAAGAGGATTAGCATCACAAAAAATCAAAGTATCATCAGCATATTGTAGGTGGGAGACTACAATACTAGAGTTAGCAATATTAAACCCTGAAAAATGGCCCAACCTTTTCATCCTCAACATTTCTAATTTTCGGATGCTTTCTATTATGCACCTCTAAATTAAATTCCACTAGTTAAAATTGACATAATTTTGATGTGATATGTTTTATTTTCGATAATAACCCTGACAATATATTGTTAAAATGAAATAATTTGTACATTGCATAAAAGCAAAATTGCCTATTTTATTTATCTCAAAATAGCTCTAAAAATCTCAATAAAGCAAATGAGAAACCCATTGCAAGTAATTCATAATGGATATGTAGTTAAAGCAGGTAAATTAGATAATATTTGTATATTATTCTAGGAACCATTTGATTCAAAAAAACTTGAAATTCACTACAACTTTCTAAAAACTTGAAATTCATTATAACTTTCAAATTGTAATTTACCTAATTATAAATTGAATAATTCTTATTTGTTTTGTGAAGGATGTTTGATTGCTCTACACTAGTATGGAATTGAGCATTGTTCAAATATTTACTTGATTATCTTTTTCAACTTTTTTATTTATTTATTTAGTGTATAATAAATTCAAATTTATGAATCTCAATAAAAGTTTGTTGCATAGTAAATAATATATTGGTATGGTTTCTATGAGTGAAATGACTCACTCATGCACATGCGCGGCACCTCTAAAATCCATCTTAAAGACAGGTTTTGGATTCAAGTTATTCATAAATATGAATAATAATAAAACTTAAAATTCAAAAGCTTTTTTTTTTTTTTTAAATTTTTTTGCACCATCAATTTCATAGTTTGGTCAGATGCCCCTTTCTTAATGTCCATCTTAAAGATGGACGTTCATGGGTCAGGGGACGCATGTGTCCACTGACTTTCCCATGAAACTTTTCCTTCCTAATATATGCAAGTCGATACATTAAGGGATTGTATGCACTGAGACCATTTATCTTTGATACAAAGAGGTTACAATTACTTACAACCATCCAATGTGAAATCTGATAGCTTGTATGTATTACAAAATTCAAGAGAATCTCTTTTAGAATTTGAGCTTGGTCAATGAAATAAATGTAGCCATCTAATTTCACATTTGATAGTCAAAGATTAATTGTGACCACCTTGTACCAAAGATAAAGGTTTATGAACAACAAAAGTATTTATTTTCGTTGCAAGGAGGTCACTACTACTCTTAGCCATTAGATGTAAAATCCAATAGATTGAAGCGTGTCACAATTTTCAAAATGCTTTTAGAAGTTTTGCACAATCAATGACACATCTCCAACTATTGGATTTCACATCTAATGGTAAATAATAATTATGACATCTAGTGTTGTTTTCTTTTTAATATAAGAGCTGACAAGAGTATAAAGCGCATTGGATGCGGGATAAATAGGAGGTGTTGGGGCCACCTGTAGGAGTTCTAAAGGTGGGGGGCTTTTTGACACCTTGGATGGAGGTAGGGTGTAGAATGTAAATTTTAATTTAGTTTTCATGTTAGGTTTGTTGAGAAAGAGAATTAAAATTGATTATAGTTTGTGTCTATATTCACATACCTTCAAACTCTCTGGATGTGTTTGTTTTGTCGAAGAGGAGGCTGCCACTTCCATGAGTTACCACGAAATTGACGGCCTCTAAATGACAGCCTCAATTGATTTTATTTTTTAACGCTGGGAAGCTGCAGCTTCCAATCAGCCCGTCCACTCTGCTTAATAATTGCAGGAATGCTATAGTTTGTGGAAGCTGAAGCTTCCACGGAAAGAACACAACCTTAGGGTTCTTGTTCCTTGGAAGCTATGGATTCCACATCTGTAGTGCTTCCCGCATTTGCTTACGAGAAGTGCAACATTATGAAGTGGCAGCTTCCAAAGTATGAGGAAGAGGTGTCTTTGACAGCTCCCTCTTGCATAAAATGAAAACACCTTTAAGCGGCGTTTGATAACTTTTACTGCAGTTTCACAATGATAGTACACTTTTCGTTGTATTTTTGAAACGACATGAGGTATAAAAAATAAGGGAATATATATTAGGAGACCATTTAATTTTAGTACAAGTAGGTTATAATTATCTTTAGCAACTAGATTTGAAATCTTCACACAAAACAAGTCACAAAATTCGAGAAAATTTTATTAAGCATTGTGCACAACGGCAATAGCTAGCCACTTGATCTCATATTTGACAGATAGGTAAATAGTCATGTCCTATACTTTCTTCAATAATTATCGTGTTCATATATTTGTCCCAAGCATGAGGCGTTGTTTGGAGGTTTTGGTAGCCCTTCCAGCTTTCTTCTTTTTTCTTTTTTCTTTTTTCTTTTTTCTTTTTTCTTTTTTCTTTTTTCTTTTTTTTTTTTTTTTTTTTTGTTTGAAATCATCTCAGCTTTATTTTTAGCTTATCCTAATTAGTTGGGAAAACGATTTGACCATGATAATGATCCCTACCTTATATTTACCTACCATTATGGAAAAACTGTGAAAATAGGCTATCGTGTTGCCACAAATATTTGTAACAATATTTTTATTTTTTTTACCACCAATAGTAAAAGAATTGGTTTTTTTTTTTTTTTAATCAACTCAATATTTTGGGAATTAGATTCATTCCTAAAGTTGCGCATGTGAACAGCAGTTTGCCAAGCTGGCACACCCCCTGCTATGAAAAGCCACTTACTGATTGCTAAAATAATGGACATCCAAACATGGCCCAAACCTTTTCCTGGTACAATGATATTTGAACTCTTTGTGGTTTGTTGAGCCAAAGAGTTATGTGATAATCTGTGTGGCTCTCATGTTACAACAATGACACTATTTTTGCAACATTGGCTCTCTTGTTATAACAATGGCTACTTGTGGCCTATATCTATGCTTTGCTTGTATTTGGTTTTCATAGATACGGCTGGTCCTTTGAGCTCTACCACTTCGTAGTTTTTGTCTTGTTTTTCTTTTACTAAATTTATTCTCATTTCCCTCTCTTAACAAATTTTTTAAAAACACTCTCTTAAAAAAAAATGAAATTATGTAAGATCTTGCAAATGAATGCTATAATAAGAGAGTAACCCAAAAGCCAATTTTCTTGCAATAGTATAATGTAATATATAACTTCAATAATAGATGAGGCAGTTGGTCTTGATTCAATAGCCAAATTCAGTTATAATAAGTTCTGTTGGGAAGTTGTGGCTTCCCGACTATGTGTGAATCAAAGAAAATTTATCAAATATCAGAAAATGAAAACATACAAATTTGCAAGAAATTAGAAATAAACCAAACACCAAGATTTACGTGAAAAACACTTCAAAAAAAAAAAAACCAGAAGCCACCACAGATGAAATCTACTATGTAGAAAAAATAATTACTGTTATTCCTAACTTGAGGATTTAGGAACAAGAAAAAATAGAAAAACACAAAGTTACCACTATGGGAACAATCTTCTTCTTCCTCTCCTTCTTAAAAGAATCACTTATTTCCAACTTTATTGGAGAACATCTTTAATCATATAGAAAACCCTAAGTAAACCTTTTGAGATTTTTGGAAAAAAACCCTTTGTAATTTTTTTAAAATCTCTCAATCAATTGTAATGGCAAACACTGCAAGAATTACTTTTAACATCTTGATCTCACTTAGTGAGAGAGAGAGTGTGTGTGTTGGACTCAATAAAAATTAACTTTTACCAAAATGGATTATATGCTTATGGGGGAGATTGTACATTCACTTTCTTAGTTGAAACCCTGTTTAAGGGTACTTGAACCTATATCTGGGGGTCTAACCTGCTCAACTCATCTTAGGGACCAACTTCAGAAGAAAAAGGCATACACACTCTATATGTGCCTCAAAAAGTACCTAAAATATAATACAAACCATCTAATTTTTAGACGATCAGATCCAAGTGTTTTGGAACTTAAAATCTGTTTTTTTTTTTTGTTTTTTTTAAATACTCGTATAGTGATTCTAAAGTAGAATTCAAATTTCAAATTAAGAAAAATCTCTTAAGCCTGATTCAAATTTCAAATTAAGAAAAATCTCTTAAGCCTGAGGGAGCTAATGAATTGTGCAAATTTATTCCTATAGAGGAATTTTAGAAATATATAGCTTAGTTTTCCGCAGACACGTTCAAATAGGAAATGGCAAATTTACCCCCAAAAAAAAATCATTTTATGATCAAAACATGTGTATTTTATATTTTACTCTCAAGTACCCCTTTTTAAGAACGTTCATCATACTTTAATTTTGTTTTCTTTTCTATTCATTGCATTCAGCTCAAATTTAAGAGTCGGCACCTCTCACCATCTCACATGGGTCAAAAATACCTAAAAATATTTTAAAAATATATAAAATAACAAAACTTCCCCTAAAATATTGACATATAGGGGTGGTTCAAACATTTTATTTAACTTAATTATAGTTTGATAGTTTTTACTAGTGTACTATAGTGACAAGTACAGATGCTCAAAATTCAAGCTTAATTGAAAAGATAGAAAAAACAAAATTAAAATATAATATTCAATGATGGAAAGGTAAAAGTAGGACTTAAAAGTGAAACGTAATATATATATATATATATATATATATATATATATATATATATATATATATATATATATATATATATATATATATATATATATATATATATATATATATATGAGATAAAGACCATTTACTTTTGATACAACAAAATCACAATCATCATTAACCATTAGATTGAAATTAGTGAGTAAGGATGTATCATTGTTTGTGGACAAAGTCCAAAGTAATGTTTTTCAAATATCACCCTTTCATTTATTAGATTTCACACTCAATGGCAAAAAGTGATTGTGATCGCCCTTCACAAAACATAAATAGACTTGCTGTATACAATCCTTTTAAAAAATATCCCAATTCTTTAAAGTGTGCGATTTCTATAAGGTTGCAATCTTAAACAATCCAAGCAAACCTTAAAAATTTATCATAACATGTAATTTTATGGTAAAAAAATCTTAGTATTATTTTAAAATCTATTTTTATATCTAATTAAAAAAATTTAAAATCAAAAAATGATTAAAATAAAATAGACCTATAAATATATGAAAATCTTGAAAATAGATGGTGAAGATAATGTTTTGCAAGAAGCACCATTTCCGATATTCAAAAACTTTTTTTGTCATATTCATACATCTCGATGTCGAGATGATCAATTAGAGGGTTTTTTCAACATTAAAACAATATTTCCAATGGATTTTTGAGTGCATATGTGATTCTACATTTAGGTTGCAACCTTATTAAAACTTTTCCCTTCTTTAAAAACTACTTCTCACCTATTCTTTTAACTTTTTATAAAAAAAATTTACGGAAAACCCATTCACGGTTCTATTAGAACCATTATGTCCCACCAACCTTAACCATACTATTAATGCAATGATAATTCAAAGTTCTTTGGAACATCACAGTATTGATAGTACTATTATTATTTAACGCACTATCACAGTTCTAATAGAACGGTAAAAAGCATTTTCAGTAAAAAAAAATATTTATGGAAAGTTATACAATAGGTTTGGACACATTTTTTAAAGAATTTGAGTACTTTTTATGCTTATCAAAAAAAAAAGAGCCATTTCTGAAAATTCCTCTAAAATATATTGGATTGTTTTCACATTTCGAAAATAAAAACGGATTTTTTTGTTAATTCCCCTCTAGAAATTGGTATATAGGTAAAGCTTTTTTGTAATTTTCTTCAAAGTTTGTGTATTGGTAATTTTTTGTGTAAAGTTTTCTTCAAAAAACCAGAGAAAGAATGTTCCACAAGTTACCCAAACACTAATTTCCCTTCAAAATTTGGTACAGTGAAATAGCAACTGAAATGAAATGTCTGGGGAACTCACGGCATTTTCCCATTTCAATTCCAAAAGAATGTGAGAAAAGGAAATAAAATTGAACTAAAATGCCATGAGAAGAGAGTACAAGATTCAAGCATACCTTTGTCCTAGAATCTTTCTTTCTATATTATCACCTCTCCCATTCAGGAAATGTACACAATGAACCCATTTACTTTTTGGCACAAGGTCCATAGCTACTATCGATCGTAAAATCGAGTGGTTAAGAATGCATCATTGACTAGGCACACATCCAAATGAATGTCGTGACAAACTTCAATCCATTAAATATCACATCCAATAGCTAAGAATAATTGTGACCTCGTACTAAAAGTAAATGGTTTCATTGTATGCAATCCCTAAAACGAAATACTCTTAAGACCATCTCCACATCCATTCTCAACATTCTTCACTTAAATCTCACATTAAAGCCCCAAATTACACACTGCTAATCCATTTTCAACATTCTTCACTTAAGTCCCACTTTAAAGCCCCAAATTACACATTGCTAAATCCATAAATTTAGCTTAAGGAAATTCTTGGCCACTTAATTAAGTGGCTACATGATTTAGAGCATTTAGAACCCATCAATCTTGATAGAGAATTGCATTCCCAATCCCTATCAGATTCTGTGGGTGGGAGATCTGCTGATGTCCTTATTTTAACAAAGTTCTCACCAGTTTAGCCCATCCAGATCAGTACAGTTGCTGGGCAATTCAAAACCCCAAACAAAGCTTTAGAGAGAGGAAGATCATACCCCAAATAAATACCTCATTTAAATGCACCTACTTCTCCATTTTCCAATTTGAGGAGGCAAAATGTACAATCAGTCCGAAAAAAAAAAAAGATGGAAAAAAAAAATAAACATACAATAGACTAACCAATTTATCAGAGCTGGATTGAATTATGCCTCAATTTTCCATTGATAAATCCCCTGATTGAAGGGATGGATAGTTTCACATTTAGATACGAACTCAAAGATCGCATATAAGCAGTAATCATGGATGTAAAAATGGTAAAATTGTAGCTCTACATATCACATCAAGCATGAGGGATGAACCCAACTCACCAAAGGTATAAAAACACACACACAGACCCACTACCGGAAGAAAATGAAAATCTGGCAAATGATCAAATGCCCATATACCTGAAAATAAATCTGGAAACCCTTGCATTATGGAAGACTTAAGAAGATTTCACAATCTTCTTGTAATCATGAAATGTCCCAGGAAAAGGAGCGATCCTGCCCTCAGACACAACCCACAGCTCACCCACGGATCCAGATATCAGATGCTCATCATGGCTAACCTGAGAGCACAAAAACAGAAAAGGCACAGCATCATCCAGATCTTGTTTTTGAGAGAGAGAGATATATATAGAGAGAGAGAGATTCATCATACCATAAGTACACCTCCTTCGAAAAGAACAAGACCTTGTATGAGTGCTTCAACAGCATCCAAATCCTAAAAATTCAAAGACATGTTAATGTTGTTTTCTTTTATTATAAAATTATGTAATATCCCATGCTCCGGGATTTTTGCTACTTTAGGGAAAATACATTAGAGAAAATTTAAATGTAGCATCAATAGGAGATAAGATAAGAGAGAAGACTTAGGTGGGTTGGGCCATGTGGCACAAACCTAATACAACACCTGTCAGGAGGTGCAAGTTAGTTCAAGTGGCAGGCTCAAAAAGGGCAAGGAGTAGGCCCAAAAGGACATAGTTGGAAGTAGGTTGAAAAGATATGGGAACTTACAGCCTCATTGAGGATACAGCCTTAATAGAGTAGAATGGCGGACTAGGATTCGTGTAGCCGATCCCAATTAGTTGGGAAAAGGCTTTGACAATGATGATAATGATGTCTTTGCAACTTTGGTAAATTTGTTTTCTACCACCTATACTAACATTAATATCATCAACGTCGACTAATAATGTCCTTATATTTATATGACATGCAGACTTCAATAGAATATTGAGGAAGTAATCCAACAGCCCAAAATTCAAATTTGTTGAGCAGAGGCAACTTCATTTTTTTTTTTTTTTTTTCAATAATAGTCAACTAACTTAATACCACAACCAAGCATGATAATATGATTAATCGAGAAAATAGTAAAGATAGCTGCAAAAGATCTCAAAAAGCTAGCTATCTAAAATGATATTTTCGATAAACTTACCAGGTGATTTGATGGCTCATCAAGTAAAATGATGTGTGGTTTCTTAAAGGTTATCTTTGAGAATGCAACCCTGCTCTTTTGACCCCCTGTATCATTCAAAATAAAAAATAAAGACATTTTCCCGTTATTTATAGAACTATTAGGACTCATTGCAATCAATTCCATGACAAAATTGAATGTAAATGAAAATATGAAGGGATAATATTAAATGAATTTTTAAGGTGACAGGTTACCTGACAATGTGTACATAGGTTGAAGTGCAAGATTGCCAGTGACCCCAAATGACCCCAAGTGAGCCCTGAGCTTTTGCTCGGGTACTCCCTGAACGTTCCAAGAGTCAGCATCAGTCCTGGGTCTCAAGTTCCCGGCGAACAAAAGCCGGTAACATCATATTTCCCAAGGCATATTCAAATTAACTAACTAAACACTCTTTGAATATTCACACGAGAAAATAGCATATAAAATAACAGAAGAAAGGACAAACTACATGTAACATGTATCTGCAATATTATTGGACATAATTTCTCAGGCATAACAATCACTCATTCTTTTCTTAACTTCAAGTATTAAAATATGAACAGAGCATAATAATTAAATAGATGATAGTCACACAGGATGTTAGAGCGCAATACTTTTTGAGATATGTCCGGAAAAAACCCAGTTTTGTAACTGGTAATTACTGGTGATGGTGAGTAATGGAGGCAAACCACAATGAGAAGTCGTGAATCTTGGTTATATACAGCATCCATCTAAGCATAATTAATATAGAGGAGGTATAAATTAAGCTATAAAAATAAAAAGTAATATGATCTGTCAAAAGGGATTGCACATTGTGACAGACAGTAATAACACAATCTGGTTTTCGAGAATTTCTTGCTGGCATAGTTTCTCAAGAACTTTGGTTGATCTCATTACAATTTGAGAAAATTGACTAAAAGAGCAATTACAACAGAAACCTAAAAGTTTTAGATTGTGTTAGAAAAGAAGCACAGAGAAAATGGTATTAAACAGAAGGAAAAACAAAGCCAAATGTATTACTCAACACAGCATTTGTTAGTATACTGATAATTTCAAAACCTCAGATGCAAGAGAAACTGGCATGTATTTTGAAAAAAGCATTTCAGAAAGAGAAAGTATACCATAATCCCATGAACTGTGGAAAAACATAATGCATCGAGATCATCACTGTCCAATGAAATGATGAGTGGTGTTGAAGAAAGGGGCCTCACTAGAACAGGACATGGCCCCAACAATAGATCACACTCTGTCTTCTCTCTCAATCACTGTCCATTGCATTGGAAGGTGACGACCTGAATGGACTATGGTTTTTCCCAGATTCATAGGGTGACAGTAGATGTCCCTTTCAGAAAATTGAAGGAAGAAAAATGATGCAAATCACAAACCCACAGACTCACCGGGTAGCAACGCATCATATATAACAAGGGATTTGAAGATAAGTCAAGCCCATCAACATGGTGTTGGCTGAACACGGCCATTCGAACCTACAAGAAAGTAAACCACATCAGACTAACTCCCACTTGTCTCAAACATATAGACCTCGTTAACTAGGTATAAGCCGAAGGTTCCAGGAGTTCCTGTTAAATGTAAAAACAAATCTGAAAAGAGTTATTGCTAATGTCATAATGAATCCATGAAAAAGGCTAATTCTGAAAACATAGAGTCATTTCTATTTATGCCATTAAGAAATTTAAAGATAAGTCTCATTCTGGTCCATTGAAGGAAATGGTTGTGCTCCATGTAACATGCCTATAATTTTGTTAACTCCATCATAAGTAGAGGGTGTTTTTTCATTCTTTTCTGTCCCTTTGAATGAACTCAGAAAGGAGGTATAGTAAACTATGGGTAATTTGGTTACTTCTCATTTTATGACGCTGCAAGGTTTTTTTTATGTAAACATAAAAGAATTCCTTTTTTATAACAATATTATTATATATTATTATACTCCAAGGTGGATTTGCCATTATCTCGTGTGTGTGTGTTTCGCCTTTGTATGCTCAATGTGAGGGCAGGGCACAGCATGTAATGATGCTGATTCTATGCTAACAATTTTTAGAAGGAATTGGACTGACGTTCACAGGAGCATCCTATGAAGGCACCATAATAAATGACAAGCTTTGACAAATAAGAAGAATAAAAAGCTCAAGACTGTACCTTGGCTGAACGGAATACAGTGCCAGAGCTTGGTTGAAGTTCCCCTGATATTAATTTCAGTATGGTTGATTTGCCAATACCATTCGGTCCAACCACTGCAAAGCAATTTCACAAAAGAAAATTATAGGATGCAAAAAAGAAAAACCTTCAGCATGTACAAACACACACATATATGGAGAGAGAGAGAGAGTTGTCTAAACATATATCACATTTTGGAAAGGATGCACATAAATACGAAAAAAAAAAGTCAGCTGCCATTTCTGCCTTCCAAGTGAAGTCCCTAGCCAGCTAAGCTCCTCAGAGTTTCTATATAACATCAACTGACAAAAACAACGGAATTAACACAGTTGGTACTCGGTTAATCCTTACTTGCTATTCGGCTGTCAAGATCTATACCGAAATTCAAATTCTTAAACAAGAGAGGGCCCCCAGGATAGCCAAATGACGCATCACTGCAATGAAAAGACGCACGTTAAAAACCATTGATACTCTCCATGGCTAATCTGTTACATTACGTATTAAGGGAGCTTCCTCGCCTACTCTAGAGAATGACACTACGCTCACATATATTATAGTTTATAGAGAAAATAAAAAAGAACTCCAAATACGTGATTCAAAAGAAGCATGTTTATTCAATTGCAATCATTAGCAAACATTTGCTTCAACAGGGAAAAAAACGAAATTGCAAAAGTAGCAACACTATCGAACAATATTGCAGAACATGAATGCAAGAGGACTATCATCTTGGTAGCAATGATCGGCCCATTTAATAACAAAAATACTTACAACTTGACAAATGTACTGAAACATGAAATTGGCTATGAAAAGGTTTGCAGGTAACCTTCAGATGACACTTTTGACAATAGGTACTGTAGTGGCTATTTGTATACAATGAGACCCAAGGACAAACATGATCTTGAAAAAGATTTGCACACTGTATCATGCCTAAAATGACTTACGGAGGGCTTTGGGTGGTCAATGATTGGGGAGATTCCAAATCTGTAAATGAAATATAATAAAAACAATGTTTGATAGAATCAACCAAAAAAAGGGAAATGATTAATTGTTAATAGAATTTTCTTAACTAATAACAAATGGGTGACAATAAACCAGCATATTGTTTACATCATGACTTTTCCCAGTGAGGAAGATAAACACTATCAGGAGGTCATCCAACCATAACTTAAAAGAGAAGAAATGCCAAAGCATCACATGGATATTGAGCCATTGACCAATGAAAAAAAACAGATTGTTAGCAGTCGGAACAAACCTGAAGCTTACTATTGGTGCACTTGGCCGATCATCTGGAGTTGGAAACTCAAACTTGTAACTGCATATAAGATAATGAAATTCGTTCTTAAGCACATAAAAGCAAAAATGAATCCCTAAATAATAGAAAAAAATTTCAAGCAAGAGACAGATCACGACAACATAAAGTGATAGTAGATATGGATATCATGAAAGAAGAATACCCTGGATCGTTGACAATAGCATCCACATGACCCATCCTGTCCAGTGCCTAAAGATTCAAGAGAGTAGTCTTTCAGAGTTGACTAATTTGAGTCACAAATTTTAACTATAGCAAGAATCGCGCTTTGCACAAGCGCAGCAATTCATACCTTAATTCTCGATTGGACAAGAGATGCTCGTTTTGCATTATAGCGGAACTTATCTATAAAAGCCTGCAAAGTGAGACAAAAAGTACATATCATCCATCCAAATCTTTAACAAGGATAGCATGTTCAAGTGAACAGATGAAACTTATCTCAGAAATTAACCTTTAAACGCACGAAAACTATAATGCCAACACTTTAAACATTACTACCGAAACAACACCAGCCTCAAAAGATCCGTGAAAAACTAGTTGAAAGATTCCTTTTGTTAAGCGTGTACAACATTATCTTTTGTTACAACTAACTCCCAACCAGTACAATCAGCACATCTTCCCCAATAACTTTTATTCTCACCACTGTGCGTGTGTGTATGTGAGGAAAACAGCTATTTATAAGCACATGTTCCCCCCCCCCTCTCTCTCTCTCTCTCTCTCTCTCTCTCTATCAGGCGATACCTACTTCCCTCCCTCCCTCCAAACTAGAAAGAATGAAAAACAGAACCTGCATATGAGCCTTGTTCCGTTCATTCGACTCGAAGGCCTTTTGTTGATTCTTAAGCTGTTCCTCCCTCGTCCGCTCAAATGTATCATAATCTCCTTTGTAAGCAGTCAATTTTTGCATATGCAAATGCAGAATATCTGTGACTACCTGAAACAAAAAATTCCATGGGTTCAGTTTAAAATAAACAAATAAACATGCAATAAGAAAGCTAAAGCACACGATAATCTAACAGACTCTAGTATACAAAAAGTAATTGGGGTACTAGCCATCAACTGAACTGATGGATGGGGATGGAGTGTGGGACCCACCAGAACAGGATATGGTCCTTTAGGTATTATCCCGCGCTCTCCATTGCCATCATCAATAAATTGGACAGTACTTGCTAATAAGATTAGAATATGTCAATAAACATGCAATATACCGTATTCAGGAACTCCCTAGCATGAGACACAACTATGAATGTTTTTGGCCACTTCAGAAGATATGACTCCAGCCATAGAACGGCATGTAGATCGAGATGGTTCTGCAATATCAAGAAAAGTTCACTAACATCTTAGAAGAACTATTATAGGAAATAAGAGCTTGGACAGTGCACAATAACCCAATAAAATATGGAAAATAGACAGTTATTGGAATGATGGATGGTGATGGAAAGATTTAGTGGTCCCATAATCTCTCCAACCCTGCACATTACTCCAATGAAAGGTGATGACCCAGTGAACTATGGTATCTCCATTGTCTATTGTACTCTTGGATTATAATATACATTTGAATAACAGCATAAAAGCCTTAGACACAAGTCAACAACATCTTACTGTAGGCTCATCAAGAAGTAGCAAGTCAGGTTCAATAAACAGGGCACGGGCAAGAGCAATTCGCATTCGCCAACCACCAGAAAAAGCTCTAGTTGGCTTACGTTGCATCTCTGGAGTGAAACTTAGCCCCTGAGAAATTACTTTCATTTAACAACCAAGAAAAGTAATACCAGCTTTTAACTGCAAAAGACATCAAATCCCCGGAAAAGTTTCGAGACTTCTAAGAAAAAAAAAAGATACATAAGTACAATGTGTTTGACAATTGCTTTCAGAGTTTAAGCAAATCTTCCACTTTTAAGCCAATCCAAATCGAGATCTAAACAGGACATGTTTGTGTGTGGGTGTGCTTGTGTTTCAAATGGTAACTGAATTTCATTAATTTCAAAATTGATGTACAAGGAATTTTTTGCACTGTTTACAAAATTGAGCCTATGCCCAAGACTCTAGTTCTTCCAGGTCTAAAGATTAAAAGGCTATATTCTGTTTTCTATTCAAAAAATGATGGCACAGAAAAGGAAAGGCCAAACCAAAGAAAGCTGAGAGAGGGAATGGATGCCTGTGGAACATGAAATTTTTCTACAAGGTCCTTCCTATATGAGGCAGATCGAAGTACGTAAGACTGCTTCATTGGCCAGAGCATCTACCACAGTGTTTCCTCTCCAAGTGTGTCGAAAAGTTATGTTGATCCCGGCATATAGATTATATATTTTGTCAAATACTTGCTCGAATCTCCATGGGACCTGAGCCGATTTGGTAGCCTAGGCTATGATGTTGGTCAAGTCTCCCTCTATTCATTAAATTATTTCCCCAACTCGCCAACTGGATCCCCAATAAGCGGGCTTGAGTTTCTGTGAGTGATGAGTCCCTATGGCCAGTTGGTTAAATATGCAAGGAGGATCAATCCATGGTGGTTTTGGAAGAATGCTCCGTGCCTGTGGGAACTGGGTTTCCTTCAGAACTACCATCCAAATTTAATTAGAGGGCTATTTAACAAAATACCCATGAGAGGAATGTTATTTAGCATTTTACACATTTACACCTATTCCAACTCATGGCCGTGCCTTTTCGTGGGTATTTTAAAATTAAAATCAAACTATATGTATAAAATGTTGAATAGTGCATCTCTCATGAGTATTTTGATAAATTTCCCTTAATTTGATTTCGCCTCGTGCTCGTGGCATCTATTTTGAGAATTTTTAAATTTTTGTGGTGAACCACACAGTGGTTTCCGCTGACTTTGTATCATGATAGGCAAGAAATGATGAAGTTCCTTGCAGGTCATCACCAAAGAGATGACTCTCGAGTATGAACATGTTGTGATCGATCAGGGATGTTGTCTGGGCGGTTGCTCCTTGGAACATTTGACAGTTTCTTTCCAATCAAATGATAGCTTGGATAGAGATACACAATAGTAGATTGTCAAAGAGTGGGAATGGGGGGGATTTTTTTTTTCTTTTTTGGGGGTTTGACCACGGCTGCAATGTAGAAAGAGACACAATCACACCCAAAGGACAGAAGGATGCCCCTGTTTTTGGAGATAATGAAAGGTCGAGGCTTCATTAGATACATCCATAGGTTATCATAAAAAGAGGCACTGTGACGGTGTCTTTAGGAGTTGGGCACCATCAGTGTTTCAAAATGTAAAAGGTACAGCGTAGGCTGCCAGGACACCTGGCCTTCTATCCTAGGCAGTGTCTTGGCAACCTAGGAGGGTGCCTCAACCAAAGACAACAAAGAGGGAGGAGGAGGTAGCGCATTTGTGTCTATATAAACGCATGCAAGCACGCATGCGTGTATGTATGCATGTATGTATATATATCTATATGTGTGTGTGTGTGTATATATATATATATATATATGTGATATGCATATATGTGTGTGTGTAAATATCTATATCTATTTGTTCGATGAAGAGAGAGAGATGAAAAAGAAAAGGAAGAAGAAGACAAGCACCTGCCTAGGCAGCGCCTTGACCAAATAGGCAGTCACCTAGAGGGCCCCTGCCCTAGGAACCCGCCTAGTCCTAGAAGGGGTGCCTAAGGCCATGGCCAGCCCATAGCTAGCAAGTCGGGGAGTATCAATATATCAGCTCACTATAAAATCGGAAATAAATTGTTTTTATTTTAAAAAGTCGGAAGAAAAAATCAGATAAAAAATATGGATCGGCAAAAATACTTTATGTAAAGGTATCGCAAATATATCGGACTAGGCTCAAAAAATCAAAGTGAAAAAAACGGATAGGTTAACTAGGCTAAACTATGCACCATACTGACTATCATAACTATGCCCCATACTTACTATGTAGTCATGTTAATTTGAATTCCAAATTCAAAGCTTGTGCCATACTAACCATTTAGTCATGTAATTTAAAGCTTGTGCGTGTGCACCATACTAACTATTTGCTCATGTTGATGAATTCCAAATCCAAAGGTTGTGCATGTTTCTTTGAGGTACTTACCCATTTACTCATGACACATATTGTACTTACGCAAAAAGCAAAGTATCATTTTCTATACTTGCCCAAAATGCTATAGTTTTTAATAAAAAAAATGGAGCGGGGAGAGAGAAGAGAGAAGTGGTTGTAGAGAAATAAATAGAGAGAGAGAAATGAATGCAGAGAAAGAGAGAAGGGGGGAAGGGGGGCCACGGATCTCTCAGAGATGAGCACTGAAGAGCAGGCACATGCAGAGGTTTTTCAGATGGTATTGCCTTTGGAAGCAGATGGTGAACCTGTTTGTAAAGAACAACAGATGGGTGCGCTGCATGGAACTCAGATGGTGCTGTCTTTTTGAAGCTGACGGATTGTTGAATCAGATTTAGGGAAAAGCCCTAATTTTTTCCCTAATTTATTTTGCCTCAATGTAATATTCTTTGAGCTATGTTAAATTTGGGGATTTTTTAACCATGTTAAATTTGGGGATTTTTTATAGTTAATGTTGAATATGTGCTTTGAAAGTTCTCTATCATATGGTTCTCTTTTTTCCCTAATCTATTATTCCCTAATTTTTTTTAAGATGTTAAATTTGGGGATTTTTAATAATTATCTCTATGTTTTTCCCTATTGTATTTTCTCCTAATTTCTGTAAAATGGTTCTCTATCAGTGGTTATCTTTCTCTCTCTCTGTCTTGGAGCTTGATATCGAGCATTATAAACAGTGATTGATAACTGGTAAATAAATTTCCTAATCTATTTTCCCCTAATTTCTCTCTATGAGTGGTTCTCTTTCTCTCTCTATGTGTATTGGAGCTTTATATAGAGCATTATAAACAAGGATTAATACCTAGTAAATAAATCATAAACAAAATGAGATTTAATTCAGAAAATAAAAATAAACTAGTGTTCAAGACAATATAAAGCTGCAATACAATAAAGCCTACAAATCTCTGTGAGCATTCAGTGATTTTCTACAATAAATCAGCAGCCATATGCAATGAACCCGTTTTAGGATTAAAAAGAAAAAGAAAACAGGAAAGAAATAAAAGCAGGAAAAAGGTAAATGAACTTTTTTTGAAGGTATAAAACATGAACTTTTATAAACAGGAAAAAGGTAATAAACTTTCCAACAAAAAAAAAACAGATGTTATTAATAGTAAAGTTTTTTTGGAACGATTTATTGTAAATATCAAAAAATTGCGTTTTAAACTTCTTCATGAAAAAAAATGCACTTTTTTTACGCTCTTTTGAATAGCACGCAGATTAAAACGGTTTTCAAAAAACTCCGATTTTTTGAAAAATTCACGTTTAATAGGGCCAGCCTCAAGGCACCACCTAGACACTAAGAGGCCGACTTCTAAAACACTGGACACCATATCAATCAGTCAACCATGATTTAAATTGAAACAGGACTTCAGTAGCTTTAGCAAATCCATTTGTCTCAATGCTCTGCTCATTATGTCTGAACACAGGAGTCCAAACTTGTTTGTCACTACTTCTGCTACTGTGTGCCCCGAATCTGTGGCCAGTTGGTATAATCTTGGGAAGGCAGACTCCCATGTCTTGTGGCCAACCCACAGGTTCTTTTAAAAACCTAATTCAATATCCTTTTTTTGTTCTGAAACTAATTTGTCTATACTTTTGTTTTGTGTTTTTTTTTTGGGAATGTAAACTAATTTGTCTGTACTAATATTGCCATTTTGAACTAAGCCTCTTCCATGCCCCCGAGCATAGCCTTTGTGAGGGGTCATTGAGGAGCCAGACCCTTTATGTAACCAGCCCGCTGGGAGGATATATTTGTGCTTCTTTTCTTTATTTATGACCAGGTTAATTTTTTAAGAAACGACCATGTTAATTACTTAAAAGGTGGTGTTAGAGTAGGGCTCCTGCAAATCTCACCCAACTAGGGTCCACTGAAATGCATGGTTCAGATCACATAAGATGGCTTTCAAGATGGATCATTTTTAGGGCTCCGAGTTCTTTTTTTCCTTTTTCTTTTCTTTGTCAGAATCTTAATCTTGGGGACAAGAGTATGTATTTGCACATTTTTTGGTCCTAATCATCCAAAATATGGACAAATGAGGGGGCACCACACTTTCTTGGTGGAAGCCCCTGCCACACCAATTACTTCTACAAACCAGAAAATAACTTTACGCTCGTATGATGTAAATATATCACAGCTACGACTAACAGTATTCATGGAAACAACCCGAGTTTTGACAGAAAAAGAAAAAGCATATAAACATGTGGCAGCATATCCCATCCACATTACTACACAAAGTTCCCTTAGTGATGTAAATTCATGTCCAAAGTAAAAGTAAATAAAAACTATCCAACTAAATTGAGGGCTGCATTTTACTCTTATCTAGAATTTGCTTAGGCATTAAATTGACAAAGAAAAAAAAACAGATCCCTTTGAGAACAAACCGCAAGAATGGAAGCTGCGCGAGATTCGGCAGAGTAAGCATCAATCATTTCAAGTCTTTTGTAAATTTGTTGGAGCCTCTCTGAGACAGCATCTCGGCCATTCTCCCCATGGATTGCTCCATTGTCCTTTGTTGTCGCTTCCGCTTCAGCATCCCTCTTTGAGAGGAGAAGAAACAGTTCAGTACACTCAAAAGATAGTACAGTAACCACAATGGCAGGTCTAGAATGGTAACGAATAAATGTCACCAAAATAAAATAAGGACAATAAGTATATGGGGAAGTGACCTGTTTATACCAAAAAAAATCATAGCTCACTGTCCAATGAATTAATTGATGGAATATGATGAAGAAAGAGTAAGATCACCATTCAGGTCATGTATCATTCAGGTGTTTCTATTGTATCTCCATTAAAATTCATCATTTCATTAGAAATGAGACAACCCCATGTATTATAAAATCATTTCCATAATACATTTAAAGTTCGAAAAATCCAATAAGACCTGCTGTGAAAGAAGACGAGCTTCTTCTTCCAAGAGCTGCACTCTCTCAATATCAGAGTTGAGCACACACTGCAGGGCCGACGTGTCATCGCCCGCTACCTCTTGTTCCACGTGTAATATTTGGCAGTTTTTAGGTATGCCATCAATCGCATGCATAGCCATATGCCTAAGGAAAGTTGTTTTCCCTGTACCATTTCTGCCCACCAACCCTGATAAACAAAGACAAATAGAGACACAATCAATATTCGCAAAAGACCAAATTAAATATCATTTAAAAAAAAAAAGTCCATCAAACAATTAATTAATAAAAAACCATCCAAAATTATGGACAATCTGGAGCTCAATTGTATAATACATGTTCCAGTGATCAGTTTGACAAATATGTTATTTCTACTTTTCTAATTGCGAAATTAATTTCGTGATGCATTCAACTATCTGGGATTTCCTTAATGCATTTACACTTTGTTTGATCAAATATTTTGTCCATATTCACTAAACACTTACATGTGTTAGTGTCTTCATGTGTGTATGTAATTTACACCACAATTTCAAAGTATCTTTAAATCACTTTTCTTTTTCAACAGCGGAATAGGTATTTAGGACCAAATTAGACTTTTCTCCGTGATCTAGGGGGTAAGCATCTTGACTCCATGTTACATGTTTGAAAAAGTAATCTACTTAGTGCATGAAGACTTAATCTACTTACTAGATAAGAAAGCATCAAATAACCACATATTTATTAATGCTTATGTAAGGACATGGTGAAATAGATAATTCCAAACAAAACTGCTCAAATACATATGTAACCATTCATAGCATCCCAGATATAGCATGATAAGCAAACTCACCATAGTGCCTCCCAAAAGATAAAGTCAGTGAACCCTCCTTTATAAGATCACGGCCACCAACAGAGATATTGAAGTTCTCCATGTGAATATCCTTTGTGGTCGGCCCACCTTCACCAGTTCCATGGGTAACGCATACAACGGGCATCCCTGCTTTAGCTGCTTCCATCTCTGCCAAATGCAACTGAAATTGTGCCTGTTTTGGCAAATATACAATATGCAGCATAGGTTTATCAATAAGATGAAACAATATGAAAAATCCAAACCTTCAATTCAAGAATTTGGGAAGCAGCATGAGGTAAGATAAGAAGCAACATTCGCGAAAAGGATTTTCCTCACAAAGATAAACAAAATACAGCAGCCAACAGTTCAATAAAATTATTTGTGAAAAATCACATTAGATAAGACAAAAAAATCTAAGAATTCAAAAAATCCAAGAAATAGGTGCAGCATCATTACGAAAGCTAAGAAGCAATACTAGCTAAAAAATTAACACTGATTTCTCACCTCCCTTTGGCGTTCCTCTTTCCTCTTTCTTCTTTCAAGCTTTGCTTTGTCTCTCTCTGTTAAGACAGGACCATCAGGCACCTCATTTTGCTTCTTCGGAGCTTCATCTTCATTCAACCCATCGTACATTCTCAGAGGTGTAGCAAGACTACGAACAGCTTCTTTGGTTGTTGCAAGCCCATGCTTTCCAAACTTATGGCAGAGTTTGCTGCAAACCTACATTTCCAAAATGAGTTGTCTCATTAGCTAAGGTAGTCTAACTACACACGCCCATTCTATTCAACATAAGGTATGTATAAGTGTATTGTATATATTGTCATTGACATGTGATGAATAATATTAACAAGAGTAATCATTAATTAGCACGATTGATTGGAGATCATCTTAGTAAACACCCATTATAATCAACATATTAGTGGTAATATTGATAATCTATTAATCTTATAAGACATGCATATTCTATTCAACATGTTACCAGTAATATAACATACAATATACTGAGTAAAATGGAAATCATCAGGCAAGTCACCAGATTCCTCCCAGGAGTCGCCCAAAACTCTTGTCAACCTCAGTTAGCTATAAAAACAGACAATTCTTCCACGCTTCATAAAACACATATAATTAATTAGATATTTACATTATAAATGTAAACATAAATGATGGAAAATGGACTATCACATCATTCTATATTATTGTATTTTTTTTATAAAGATTACTGCATCATTATCATTTCGACATATCACTACATAGATAGTTAAATCAATTAATCAACAATAAATAACCTTACAACTACGTATATAGCCTGCAAATTCACTAGTTCTTAATATCACATAAGCTGACAAAACAACAAAACCTGAATTTGAAGCCATATAGAATTCTAAACCACAAACTGCACCAATCAATATAATGCACAGCTGGCTCTACGTATCCGCAAAATCATATCAAAGCTGATAAATATCATTACGTGCCTTTTAGGAATTCTACCAGGTTGCCAGTGTTGAAAAGGTAGTCACTCGAACTAGAAGTGATCATGAATCCACTCTAAATTCCGAAAACCATTAAACATCACTGGATTATATTAATATGTATAGAGGATTTCCATCAAGTATAATGCCATAAAAATAAGTAACTATAAAGTTGTACTAACCGAAAACATGAGATCAAACATAACAAGAAGTAATAAGTCTCAAACATATGAATCAGTGTTAAAGACTAGAACTCCAGTCGGGAAAGCTCAATTCAGACTAGGCCATCATGGACTCAATCGAGTTTGAACAGCAAATAATAAGGAAGCACTGGAAACTGGACAGACTGGCCAGTTCCCATGTGTTTGGCTCCAGACTCGCACCCTGCAGCCACCAAGCAACTCAGGCAAGTCGACTAGCCAAATTTTCTAACACTGATATCAATACATTGAGAATTTATTTTTCTTTTCTTTTTTCCTGAAATGAGTACATTGAGAATTGCAGCTTATCTAATAAAATATAGAGTGAAGGAGAAAGAAACAGAGATAGAATGGTTAAGGTTCCCATATAGCAGGTGCCTCTTGGGTTCATAAAAGAATGTCTTAGAGATTATTTAGTTGGAGAGAGAGAGAAACATAGAGAGAGAGAGAGAGATTTGCAAAGCTTCAAAAAACACATACTAATGGATTGAGAGTAAGAGATAAAGGCACATGGCAATGTTCATAGTTAGATAGAGATTAAATAATGTGGAGATGGCCTAGAGGGAAAAAAAAACAAAAGAGAGAGAAAAGCCTTTGCCACTTATAGAATAAATCATGTACAGAGAGAAACCAAACAAAAACAATGCAGATACAGAAACAGAGAGTTCAAATGTATTAACATACCGTTCGCCCCTCTGATTCATCATCAACGCATCCAGAATCGATCAGGAGCTCACCGATCGCATTGAAAACACCCTCTCCTTCCAAACCGAAATCAAAATCTTCATCAGCGAGAACATCGATGAAGTAATCGATGATGGGTTTATCAACATCATGAGCCCTTTTCCCCAAAACCTCATGAACTATTGTGGCTGCATCTAATGCCCCCATTATTCAACCTTTATTCCAGAATAAAAAATGAAAAAAAAAGAGAGAGAAAAATGGGTTTCCAAAAAAAAAAATTAATGGAGATAAGGCTTTTCTAATGTGCAAAAATAAGGAAGAAATGGAGATTTCTCAGTAGAGAGAGACAGAAATCCCCTCAAAATTTAGAGAAAAATCCTCTGATTTCAAAGAGTAAAGAGAGAGTGTAAAATCTCCCCTTTTACGAAGAGAGAGAAAGTAGAAATCTCTCTTTCTTTGAGAGAGTAAAATCCCTGATTTTTTCTGAGTTTTGCTTGAGCTTTTCATAAAAGAGCCATGGCTCCTGCTTTGATGACCAAATGAAACACATATGATCCCACCAAATATTTTTGTAGGACAAAATCTGCCCTACTTAATGCTACGTATCCAAAAGGATTAATCTCCCTTCTCGATATTTATAAATATTATGTAAAATATGCGACGTTTATAAAGTTTTATATTAACTGCGAACCTAATATAATTTATCTAATACAATCTAACTCTTTTATCTAAATATAAGACGAAGTGAGAGAAAAATTTAGGATTATTAACATGTAATATAGGACAACCCAACGTATCACCCCACCCTAAAAACTAAGGCATGAGCTATATGGCTAAATAACTGAGTTGGGGCTCGGGGTTGGGCAGTTTTTGTATAGACCCTTGGGCCAAGGCTGGTCATACTTATTACAAATCTTAGTTAAAAAGAAAGTATTGTATACAATGAGACTATTTACCTTTGAAATGTGGAGATCACATTTAATTATAACCATTCGAAGTGAAATCTGATAGTTTTGGTGTGCGATAAAGTTCGAAAAAAATTCTTTTAGAGTTTGAGCTTGGTCAATTGAATAAATGAAGCTATCCAATTTCACATTAGGTAGTCAAGATTAATTGTGACTATTTGGTATTAAAAGTAAATCGTCTCGTTATATTATTTTTTTATAAATGTTTCAATTTTTAAAACCGCGTGGTTTTTATAAGGATGCAACCTTAAACAATTCAATTAAAACGCACCTTAAAATTTTATCATAACATGTAATTTTGTTATAAAAAATTCTTAATATTATCTTAAAATCTATTTTCATACCTAATTATAAAATTTTAAATTCAAAAAATGGTTAAAATCAAGTAGATCTATAAATATATAAAATATTAAAAATAGACGGTTTAGATAATATGTTGCAAGATGCATTATTTTCGAGACTCAAAAACCTTTTTTTTTTCATATTCATACATCTCAATGTCGAGATGATCGATTAGAGGGTTTATTCAACAATAAAACGACATTTCCGATTGATGTTTAAGGTGGTGCATATGTGATTTTACATTTTAAGGTTGCAACCTTATATAAACTTTAAATGTTATATAATCTATGTTTTTGTGGTCAAAAACATCGGCTACGCTTGTATTTATTGCATTAAAAAATGATCATTAATACACCCATAGTCACTCATGCAAATTGGAACGACTGAAATTTACCATTACCTTCTTTGAAGTGACCAAATAATCTAAAGACCTCTAAAGTGTTATGTGACCTTTTAACTTCCTTTGGGTTTGTTTTTAGAAAGGATCATCAAAATGGTCAAATCACCCCAAAAGTAGGTCAAGTCAACCCATTGGCAAAGTGGCTAGTGCAATGAGATGATTTGATTGGAGTACCTTTTCAAATATTTTATTAATAAAATCTTAAATGGGCATTTTAGTATATTTGCTTATAATCCCCCCATCTGTCCTTTATTTCCAAACCTGAAACAATAGAAGTTAGTAAAAAACAAACGCTTTGAGTTTATTTCCAAACCTGAAACAATAGAAGTTAGTGAAAAACAAACGCTTTGAGTTTATTTCCAAACCTGAAACAATAGAAGTTAGTGAAAAACAAACGCTTTGAGTTTAGAACCTAAAACAAGAAAAGGCAAGTTCATCATTTGGCTTGAGCCACACAAGTTGAGACATGATGGAAATGGCTCTTTACTCCTTAATCTAATAGAGGAAGAAGTGAAGAACAGCATTTTTGTAGAATTTTAGAGGGCAAATTATTAATTTCAATCTAGTTGTTGGAGCCATAATAAGGATTGGAAAAATGGTGTTCCGCCTTTTACAATGACTGGAAGCCATCCCTATTACAAGATGTTATATACTTAAAACAATTGTTATTTAAAGAGAAATTTATGTAAATACAACCCCAAATATCTGTTATTTAAAAATCCATGCCCCTTATTTAAAGATAAATTTATGTAAATACACCCCCAAATATCTGTTATTTAAAAATTCATGCCCCCCGCCGAGTTTGTTTTTGCATTCACACTCCATTTTCATTTTTCTTATTTTTCCAAATTGGCCTTTACTTCAGACCTTCAATATCCACATTTTAACCTATGTCGTGCCTTGTTGAAAAGGTTCTTTCTCATATGCATAACTTGGACTTTAAAGGCTTGAAGTTATTCTCATAACAAACTTTAAATCTTAAAGGTCTGAAATTTAACTTAATAAATAATTGAGCCCAACAAATGCAACAAATGAAAAACTTTTATCCTAAAACGCAACTTCGAACATGAAGATCTAAAGTTATTGGTTTCACAGGAGATGTGAGGACAAATTTTGGGGTTTATTTGAGAAACTTCTTTTAAATGTGTTCATTATTTTATTGACTATTGTTGGGGCATAAGATGAAGCTTACAAATGTAATACATGAATACATACGGGTGTGTAGGTTGTATAAGGTTGCCATTTTAAACAATCAAATCAAGGTGGACCCCAAAACTTTGTTAAAGAGATGCGTTTTTGGTCTCCAAAGCCCTTAGGATGATGCGAGAATTTAATTTAATTTATAATTATAAAATTTAAAATTTTAAAATAGTTAAAATCAAGCTAATATATAAACGCATGAAAATCTTAAAAATAGACAGTCCAGATTATGTATTATAAGATATATTGTTTTTATAAGCTGGTCTATAAACACATTAACTTTTTTTCTCTATAACTATATATCTCGATGTCAATATGATCAAGCATATGTTTTTCAACATCAAAATAACTTTTTTCGAAAGATTTAAGAGGTGCACCTTAGTTCTGCATTTTAAAGCGTCAACTTTATATGAACTTTTTCCATACATATATTATAAAAACTTTGCACATATGTTCCCACAAACTTTAACTTTGGACCTTATCAAAACCAGATAGCGACAATACAGCAGGTAAAATTTAATATTTGGATAAGATCTTCATCGAGTTGCTATATTTATGAAGAACTAATGTATTAAAACAAAATATTTAGTTTTAGCTTTTTATGTATAGGGATATTATTCGATCCTTCAAAACTAGACTTGTCATGAATTCTCAAACTATGATGGATTTAGGTTTAGTCCTAACTAATACTTGGTTCTTTCATATCTTTATTCTTATAAAAGTTAAGTTAAAGTGGTAACTCGAGATCTTCAAAGTATATATTTAGAACAACTTTTGACCTTCAAAGTCTAAATATATGTAAGAGAAAGCCTTCCCAATAACCACTTAAGTAGAATTTGGGATCCTGAAGGTCCAAACCAAGGGCAATTTGGAGAAAAAAAAAGAAATATAAACATCAAAGCAAACTTTTAGGAGGGATTTTTTAAATAATAGGTATTTTGGGGATTTTCTCATATATTTTTATTATTTTAAACCATACAAAGAGAGCTCATATATTGCATCACATTACTTGCATGCATCCATGAAGGGACCTTAAAGTTAAAATATAGGAGATAATGTTTTTTTGAACCCATATAATAATATGTGAAACTTGGGCATGTGTCTAAGATAGGCAGTAATTATTAGCTTCTTAATTGAAATTTTGCTAGAAATGTTCAATATCTCTTAAAAAATTTAATTTATTTTTTTATAAATGATATATAGACGTGTAGTGTTTGAAAGACTAATTTCCAATTTAAAATTATTAACACATGCATCCAAATCACAAATCACGCCGGTACACATACGCTCGTCTTTGTAACATAGCTTATAACTGGTAGTCACAATTTGATCCACACAAAGGGAGCTCATTGGAGTTCGAACATATGGAGAGCTTTGTATGAGTTTACATCACGGTTGATGCGCTTATAACCCAACGATCTCAATTGTGTGAATATTTGGACGGTTGGGATTTTTTTGCTAACGTCAAAACGGAAAGCACAGCATACACTGCTGGTGTATTCCGTGCTACACCGCGAGAGCATGGGCAAAGCGGATATCAACCGTACATATGCCTATCGATGTTCCAGACAGTGGATATCGACCGTACATATGCCTATCGTAAAGGACTATAACAACTCTGCCTCCCATTCAAGGTATCAGTTGATTTCCCATGGCACACGCTGTACTATGTAACGTACAGCAAAAGGTATCCCATAAGATTGGCCAGAAGATTTCCTGCTTCCCGCCGGAGCATATTATTTATTTACTCCTTCGAGTAAACCCAATCTAGTAGCATCTTTAGGACCCCAAATTTTGTAGAAAGAACATCTTCAATTCATAGGCCAAACTCAAGTAAAAATACATAAAAAATTCAAGTTACACTCTTTATAGGCTCGAAGAGAATAATATCTCAAGATTAAATATAAATTGTCAAATTACTAGAGAATGAGATCTAAGTGTTAGAGAACTCAAAATCGATTTTTTTTTCTTTTGAAAACAATCACCCAGTGACTCTTAGGTTATTTCCAAAATTACAGACCAGAAAAATCCTTGTGGGTTTTCTATCCAAGGGAATAAGTCAACAGTATGCTCATGTAGGACCTAAGGAAGTATACACTCTCAACAAGACTACTATCAAATGAATGAGGTAGTCTGGGATGGACTAGGACCATAACCCAAAGTCCAATAAATATTTTTTCAACTTTATTGCCCTGATTTCACATTGACAGTTAACAAGTAATTGAAACATTGTGCATCAAACTATTCTCATATCTTACACTCCATGTTTGTTCACCCTTTATTTCCTTCTCCTCAAGCAAGAATAAAGAGCAATGCTTTTCGAAAGTACGAAAAGTCTTCTCAAAAAAGAGAAAGGGACCCACTATTCCTTTATTCCATTGGACAAGGCAAAATTTAACTACAAGTATTAAAAATTGAAAGAAGAGGAGAAAGAAAAGAGAAGAAGAAGCTGAGAAAGAGCAAATATCATAAGAACTACATTTTTAACAACCATAGCTGACTTTGATATCCAATGTAGTCCCATAGTTTCCCATTGAGACCTTTTTTTTTTCTTTTTTTTTCTTTTTTTAATTATTATTTTTATATACCTTAATCCATTCCTATAATTCCTATAAATAGGTCAGGAATGGGAACTTTACTCTGTTTTCTTCTTCTTCTTTTTTGACATGTAACAAGGCAGGAAATGAACCTTGACGCTTAAGATTTTTTCAATGGAAAAAGTTTATATAGAGCCAAGGCTCTAAACAATCAAATTAGAGTCTACCTCAAAAATTTTACTAAAAGAGATTGTTTTGATGCCCAAATATCGTCAAATTGATAAGCTCGACATCAAGATGTATGGACATGAGAAAAAAAATGGATTTTAAGTTTTAAAAATAGAACATATTGTAATGTATTTTTGGATTGTCAATTTTTAAGATTTTGAAGTTTTCATAGATTTACTCGATCTACATTATTTTTTAAGCTTTAAATGTTATAATTAAAGATGAAAATATATTTTAACGTTAAAAGAATTATCTACAAAGAGACCATTTTCCTTTTGTACACGAAGGTCATAATCAATCCTGTCCCTTAAATTTTGAAATGGGTGGTTATAAGAGTGTCATTGAACATACGTAAAATTACAAAAAACAAATTCTCAGACTTCATGACTCACTCAAAGCCATCCAATTTGACATCTAATGGGTAAAAATAGTTCTGACCTCCTTGTAGAAAAGATATATAATCTCTTTGCATATAATCCCATATTTTAATACCATTAAAGCTTTTCACGTGTGGGGCAATAAATCCCAATTCCACCTCACTCCAGCTCAAAGTTGGCCAGAACATTGGTTAAGTAAATAATCAAAACTCAAGTAAATTATTAGGAGATCTGAAAAAAATTATTGACAAGATTATCAGAGTGAGTGATCACGAAAATATAACGGACGTCTCTTTTTTGCCCCAAATTCAGGGCCCCTTTGTTCGCTTGTTTTCAAGACCTGTAGAGGGAGGAAGCAATAGCTAGCTCGACCAGCCCTTAGATCCTAACCCTCGGGGGTGAGGCTGACCTTCAGTCCAGCCAGGCCATAAATGAGTGCGCATAGGAAGTATGAGAAAAGGAGTTGTCGAAAAAACGAGTATAATATAGTATTTGTAGAGATAACTGAACACCAACCTAATCTTGCCCGGATAAGATGGAATGCTAAGTTTGCGCACTTCGCTTTGCTATATTCTTATACAACGAACAAAATCCCTCTAGCTTTGCGAGTGTTTTACCCTCCTCTTGCTATTTTTGACACTTAGCCTTTTACTATGTTTAAGAGGTTCAATACTGGGGGATACGTAGTTCTTCTAACTCAAGATTCCATGTTTTCAATTATCTAATAAATCACTTAATGAAAGTAGATTGTCTCCGTATCAGTTCCACAGCTTTTATGATCTCTTCCCAAACCGAACATGTATTTTCCATAAACAACTCCAATCCTTCACTCTCAAAACACACACGCACACATACAGAGAAAAAACACCAGTTGTGTGTGACCATGTTCATTCATCATATTATCAGCCGATTTAGTTGTCAGAATTAGAAAACAACCAATAAAATGTTCATCTGGGTGTTAAATCTCAGCCAAATATGGCAGAAACCAATAAAGCCCAGAAGGCAGCCAAAGGTGATAAGCAAACGGCCCAATAAAATAGCATTGAAATATTAAAAAAAAAATTGCCACAAAGAACCCTCCAAATCAGCATCCAAACAAACAAAACTCCCCCCTTGAAGCAAGGTATTTCTTTTCATAGATAGCACTATAAAACTGCACCACTCTTAACATACACCCACTAAACTCCATGACAATGGCGAGAAATGGCTTTGCCACTGCTACGGTATCAAGTCTCCTTCTCCTTTTCAGCGTCAACTGCATCATGGGTACGCAGCTCTCTTCTCTCTCTCTCTCTCTCTTCCATTCATTGTTGGACTCATTCTTGATCCAGTATTTTTGTCTCCAAAGTTTCACAATTCGGCCACATGCATTGCATTTGAGACATGTCTGTGAGGAAAATCTTCGAATGAAACTGTGATGATGGCCATTGATTGTGAACCATTGATGACATGTCAAATACTTTCTGAAAAGTGATGAAATTCATTGGTAGTTAGAAATGTCAAGGAGTTCAAAGAAAAAGAACGCAAAAAAGTCATGGAGTGCAACGAATTGTAGTTTAAACCTTAAAACATGTCAATATGGTGAGAGGTGGGAATGGTTGGGGATCCTTTTGGGATTAAGACCGTCTACCTTTTGTACAAGGTCACAATCACTCCTAGACGTTAGATGTGAGATCAGGCAGCCACAGTGTGTCGCAAAATTCAAAAATAGCACACCTCCAAGTGCCTTCACTTCTAGAAACTAAGGATGATTTTAACCTTCTTGTACCAAACGTAAATGGCTATATTTTATGCTTTTCCAAATCATTTTGTGTCAACTTTTCTTACAAATGCCTATAAAGCATTCTCAATATAACAATACTCTGCATCAGTATACACAACAACAAAGTCAGGAAAGCAGAGAAATGCATATATAGCAAACATATCAAGGAAGTGGTGTCCCCATAAATCAAGTTAAAAGAACTCAATGAAAATAAATCCGTGTTGTTCATGATCCAAATCTGTAAACATGAGCTTAACAAAGAAGAAAGCATCCTATCCTTGCTCTAGATATCACTCAATGACCCAAGACCATGACGACACCGAATCCTAGACTGAATACCCTTGTTCACTTCTTGTTGGAGGACACTAACAAATACCCATCCGAGTCCCAGATCCCCTAAATAATTAGCCTAAAAGACCAAACCAAACTCACTAAAAACAGATCTATCTCTCCAACGCATATTCTCCAACAAATCCTATTCGTATATCTGTTTTCTTTCTTTTTTTAAAAAAATTTAAATAATCCTTATTTGCCTATCCGAGCTTTCTAATACCCAAATTCATCTTGTCTTTAGATCTTCAGTGGAATTCGATCCCATCAATGCTACCCTTCACACACATTGGATTCTTAACAACTTAGCCACCCTTATCAAACCACCCTTTCCGATCTCAAAATTATGAGAGAACGGATTTAAAATGGAAAGTGGAATCCCTAAGCCTTAGGTTCTTTAAGCTACCAATTAAATGACACATTAACCAGGACAGAGAACCAAGCCCAGGAAACACATACCATGAGATCTTTATACAGTACCTCACCAAGCTGATTGAATTTGAATCCTGAATATTATCTGCAATGCAAAGATATTCATTCAGGCCATCACCTCCTCATGGCAACATTACAACTAAACCTATGACCATTCCCCCTTGGATCCATACTAAAGGCCATGATACTAGGCAGACATTGTTAAGTTTTTCAAAGTACTCAACCCTCTCTCTCTCTCTCTCTCTCTCTCTCTCTCTTATGGCACACACACATGTGACATGAGTGCACTTGTTCTGTAACTTTATGGCTACCTTATTTTTGCAGACACAGAAGCCATCAACATTGGTGTGAACTATGGGACTGTTGCGAACAACCTCCCACCACCCACCCAGGTAGCAAAATTCCTCAAAGAAAACACCCTAATCAACCATGTGAAGCTCTTTGGCATCGACCACGCCATCATACAAGCCTTCGCCAACACCGGCATAGCTCTAACAGTTGCGATCCCCAACGACCAAATACCAAGCCTTAGAAGACTCGCCATAGCTCGACAATGGATACAAATAAACATCCTGCCATATGTTTACACCACCAAAATCATTCGCATTTTAGTTGGTAATGAAGTCCTACATACAAATGACATTTTGCTAGCCGCCAACCTCATACCGGCCATGCAAAACCTCCATGCTGTTCTTATTGGGGCATCACTAGACCACCAAATTAAGGTCTCAACACCCCATTCTCTGGGCATCCTATCCATATCCACCCCACCATCAGCTGGTCGGTTTAGGCGAGGCTATACCACCCTTGTCCTCAAACCATTGCTAAGCTTCTTGAGGGCCACCAATGCTCCTTTCATGATAAACCCATATCCTTATTTTGGGTTCACTCCAAACACCTTAGATTTCGCACTTTTTAGGCCAAACAAAGGGGTGTTCGATGTTAACACACATTTAACCTACACCAACATGTTGGATGCCCAGTTGGATGCCATTTACTCGGCCATGAAGCGCTTAGGCTTCACTGATGTTGAGATAGTCATTGCTGAAACAGGTTGGCCTTCAATTGGGGACCCTGGTCAAATTGGAGTCAGTGTTGCTAATGCTGCTGCATATAATGGGAACCTTATAAGGCATGTAAACTCAGGCATTGGTACCCCACTCATGCCTAACCAAACTTTTGAGACTTACATCTTCTCTCTTTTCAATGAGAATCTTAAGCTTGGGCCAACAGCTGAAAGGAATTTCGGGCTTTTCAGGCCAGATTTTGTCCCTGCTTATGACATTGGAATCCTGCGGTCCGAGGTAAAAGTACATGACTACTCTTTCTCTCTCTCCAGACAACAAAATGCATACTACACAGGGTATCGTACATTAGGTCCATTTCCTGTTTTTATCAACATTATTTGGATAAGATCGAACTTTCCTTTGAATATAGCACAATCAAACAAGGAATACACAATAAGAAACATCTATACCATATTGTGAACCAGATTATAGTAACCTTTTCCAACAAAGATCATAATCCTATTTGGTTCTTCGTTTCTAAATCTCTGAGTGCTGTATTTTTTGCAGGCTAGGATGCCAGCCCCAATAAACCCAACCCCACTTGCTCCAATTAACCAAGTGCCCACCAACATGAAGCAATGGTGTTTACCCAAAGCAAATGCAGATCCAAGGGCTCTACAAGAAAACATAGACTATGCATGTGGCCAAGGTTTAGATTGCCGGCCAATCCAGATAGGTGGTGCCTGCTTTCTTCCTAACACAATCCAAGCTCATGCAGCCTATGCCATGAATGCTTACTACCAATCAGCTGGGCGTCATGCCTATGACTGTGACTTTAAACAAACTGGAGCAATCAGCACAGTGGATCCAAGTATGACTGAAGCCCAGTCTTTCGTAAGCATAAATTTCTTTTGATGATTCATCGGTTATGATTTCCTCTCTTTCTTCGCAGGTTATGGAAGCTGTATATACAACTCTTAAGAGAATGTCTCAACGAGGAAAGCATGAAATATTGAAGTTCACAGCGGCTATAGAATAGAACACAAAGGTTATAATAACTACATGACTATAGTAGCACACACAAACTAAATGACGTGGCCTCTTTTATGGACTGGCTGTATAGGGACTGCTCATAAGATTGAAGATTAAGGGAACAACTAATCATCCATTTCAAGGAACTCACAACTACTGGTATGAGTTGTGCCTTTTTTTGACAATTACATGACACAAGGTGTACTTTTAGAGTGTTTTCAATAGAAATAACACTTTCTTTTTTGTAAGCAGTGAAAGTGTTTCATTTAATTTGTCAAAGGTCAGATGCATGTTATCACCAACAGGCGCAACGCACCTACAAACCATAGGAACTAAAAAGGAACAGCTCAATGTTGGTCAAGGAACCCATTATCTTATCTACACTCTGCCCCAGCTTAATTAGGTGAGGCAGCTCCATGAGTTTTACTAACCATGGTGCTAGGATTACTACGGCAATCACATACAATAATGGCAGTGATTATCCATCAACTTGTAGTTTGCCCTTGGAAACAAGCAAAATCATGGGTATCAAGCAGTGTACCATGGGTGCAGGTCAGGAATCACTAGGGTCTGGAGCCCGAGTCGTGGGGCGAGTGAGACTCGGCCGAGTCTTAAAAAATTTAAGAACTAGTGAGATTCAGTCAGATCCCAAAGCTTTGCACTCAGACTTGGCACCCTGCAAAATCTGAGCATGACTCACCCAAATCTTAGTCTGACATGGTGAGTATTAGAAACACTAGTGCACAGTTATTTTTTTTGGGTAAATCAGTGGGCGTTACGGCCCCTTACCCGTTTTAATTATTAAAGATAATTAATTACAACCCTAGCATAGGGAATTCAAGCTACATCATAAGAAATCGATAAAGTTGAAAAATCTGGTGGGCAGCCTCTCCACACGGTGGCTCCTGAAAAGGTGGTTGCCTTATTAGCTACAAAGTCCGTGACCATGTTCGATTCCAGGTAGACATGTGAGATAGTCCATTTATGGCTAGAGGAGGATAGTTCGTAGAGACAATTGGCGGCAAGCGTATGAAGTCTCCATGGGACCTTATATCTGCCACGCATCCCTATTTGTACACTGTTTCTTACTGACAAAATGATATCATAGGGTGAAAGGAAGGGGATAAACTTTTAAAACCACAAGATATTGAGCATGTCCCATCTTTGTTAGTATTTAGAACAGCTGTTATCATGCTTCATTGGCTCTTTATGGTACAGAGCACCTTTAACTTTCTTAAAAAAAAACCAAATTACCAGAACAGGTCCAAGAAGGATACGTTTCTCAATACATAGGCATAGGGGTGAGAAGATAGGCCTTCATATATTTCTAAGAATTGATTTGGAACAACTTATGATAGCTATCACCCCTGTTTTTGGAGTATGAAAAGAAAACCGCAATTTAGAATCAAGTAATGTGGCTCTCTCATCCAGTGGGGCAACCTTGAGTATGTATGCATGTATCTCATCCAGAGCATGGCAAACTTGTTTGCTCGTCTGTATATTTGTATGTATGTATGCATGTATGCCTGCATGCATGCATGCATGTATATATGTATATATATATATATATAGGAAAATACTACGCAATGCCTATAGGACAATATGAACAGTGATTTCGTCTACCCCCATCACCGTCTAAAGTTCATCGCGCGGTCACGATTGTCTGGTAGTGTTTCATTTTTCATTTTTTCTCTACAAATCAGAATGACCTGAAATTAGGAGCGTGTATTCATCAAAAATAGGGGTATCTTTGAAAAATATAAAAAAAATAGTTTGCATGAAAAAAATTGACCAAAATACCCTCAAAATTTTTCGGTTTCGCGGATAATTTTTTTATATTTTTATTAGATGTGCCTCAATAAGATGTACATACTCTCCAAATTTCAGGTCATTCGGATTTTAGAAAATAAAATAAAATAAAATAAAACACTACCGGACAATTGTGACTGCGTGATGAAACTTGGACGGTGAAGAGAGTAGGCGAAATCACTATTCATTTTTGCCTATAGTCGTTGGGAAGCCATTTCCATATATATATATATATATATATATATATATGCTTGTATGTGTATGTGTGCTGTACCATAAAATGTGCATGTATGTATGTACGCATGGATGCGTGCACTCATAATTTAAGTATGTTATATGTACTACCTAACTTTGAGAGAGCACCTCCCTACAGTTCGTTCAGTATCTAAACATTTGAATAGGGAAAACAAATGCATATAAATCCCAATTCAAAAAAAAAACAAAAAACAAAAACAAAGAAAGCATCTAGAAGGTTTTGTTGCACACTAAGCTATAAATACTACAACCAAAAGCCCTGAAAGGGTAAAATAAAAACCTATAGTAGTTAAACTATGAAATCTGAGAGGCCGTATTATGCAATTAGTACGCAGTCAAGCTATGCATACTTTATATCCAAAACATTAAATATTGGTAAAAAGAAGAAAAGAAAATATACCAGACAATTTAGAAAAGGGAGAAGAGAGCAAAACCAAAAGGCATAAATTTTATACAGACCATGTTGGAGTTACATACACATGGGTTGGAAGGAGGGGGGGCGGTGGTGCAATGGGAGAGGGCAAAACTAATCTAATACATTGATTGAAATGACAAACATTCTCAAGTGTATTGAATGAAATGACAAACCACTTTGGATTTACAGTGAGAAAAGAAAAATCAAATGCATTATAGCCAAAATCACCATTTCAAAGAACGGGAGAAGGAAAACATTTAAAATAATCTAGAGGGATAAAGAAAGAAATAGAAATAAATAACACAATCAACGAAACCCACAAAAAAGATTGCCAGAATTTACCAAGAAACAAAGACTCGACCTCCATACTGATGTACCAGATCAGATAAACTAAATTTACAAAAAGTAAACGTTATCCAAGTAAAAGACCCTGAAACCTCCACAGAAAAACAGTAATATGTGTGTGTGTGTGCGTGTGTCTATATATAAGAGAGAGGGAGAGAGAGAGAATCAACTAAATCAACAAAAGACTTACAGAACAAACAAGAGCAAGGGAAAGAACCATGAAACCTCCATTTCAATGCACCATATCAACCAGAGTCATCCTCCTTGGAAACCTTTGAGGAAGCCTGAGCTCCATGGCATCCTCCATCTTTATGGGCAAATGCGTGGCCACGACCACAATTCCCCCATTCTTCCTATGCTCCTTAATTACATACTCCAAAATCTTCACCCCCTCTGAATCCAATGCCACAGATGGCTCGTCAAGAAGCCATATGGGCCTATCAATGGCCAAGAGCCTTGCAATCTGTACTCTCTTCCTCTGTCCCATAGAGAGCATCCGAGCCTTGTCATGCACCAGTCGACCAAGTCCGACAAACTCCAAGGCCTTTTGAGAGTTACCCACCTTCCCTTCTAAGAGCTCAAATATCTGTACATTGTCGAGGACAGTCCACTTGTCTTTTATGGCATCCTTGAGGCTTAACCAATTGAGCTGGAGCTTGTAGAGAGAGAATACACCAGGATCAGTTATAGAGAGTGAGTTCCATAGGGCAACACCTGCGGAGGGGCGGGAGAAGCCGGCGAGGAGGCGGAGGAGGGTGGTCTTGCCAGAGCCATTGGGGCCAGTGAGAGCAAGGGCAGAGCCAGGGTTGAGAGAGAAATTGATGTCTCGGAGGACAACCTGTGCATTTCGCATGCACGACACATTGCGGAGGACTAGACGGGGAGTGGGCGGCATTGTGTGGGGAGAGAGGGAGAGGGGAGGTGGGTGGGGAGAGAGAGGGGGAGTTGGTTTGAAAGTGAAGGGATGACAGAGATGGAAGGAGAATTTGGTAGTGGGGGGAAGAGTGAGGGAAAGAGGCTGTGATTAGACACTGGTAATTAAAGTGGTGAACTTTTAAACTAAGATTAAATTCCCAATTTCTGCTGCTTCATTTATGAAAAGAGGGTCAACATCAGTGAGAGAGATCTTTATACCAATATCAATTCATTGGTTATTTAAAGTCCATGTCATAGTTTCAAACGCTTCGGGCACTATGCACCATAGCAGCTTCATGCTCCTTGCAGTGATGTTCTCTCTGCGACAATAAAGGCCAAAACATTCACATGAAGCATTCATATTCACATGATTTAAATATTTCAAAAGAAGACATGGAAAATCAGTCCTCATTTTATAAGAAGATAGGAACAGTGTTATCACTGCATGACAAACCAGCGAAGAGTCCAGTTCGTTGGAACTGGTCGGAATGCCTATTGAACAGGTCTGAAAACAAAATGATTAAAAAATACCAAATTCTTCATTAAATGTTAGAATAACGGAAATGATCAACAAATAAAAATTGAAATTTTGGGGAGAAATTTAGTATAAGCTAAAAGCCGCAGATAGGCAATTTTTGCAAGCAACTGGAATCCCAAGGGCACGGGCACAAAGAGAGAGAGATAGAGAGAGAGAATAAGAAATCCAACGCAAATGATAATAAATCTCAAAGGATTAGCAAGTATCCTAGTATCCCTAAAATCAAGGAGTTGGATTTAATTTCTTTGCCGGCCTAGGAAATCATGAGTGAACAATAGAATAGAATTCACCAAAATTTAGGATCAAGAAAAGAAAGGATTTCAGAAATATGAGCCAACAATAGAAACAAGCAGCCAAAAATACCAAAAACAGGCTTTTGAAAAAAACATTGTGTAACAAGATGGTCAACCCAGAACTGGTAAAACTAGGTCATCCAACTGGTTGGTTCTATTAATCATCAAATTTGACTAGTTCTATATACCCAACCCTGTTCCGAGACTATGCCAAACGGCCAATGGCCTGTTCTAAATAACTCAAGGTATCTGTTCCTGCAATAAGATAACCCCTTACAACTTACCACCTCCACAGATTTGATAACTCAAAAGGCCCATCAGATTCTTCAATTCTTCTCTAGTTGCCATCCAAGATTTCATTAACCCTCAGATATATTTCCCCATGAAAATCACTTTCCATGTGCTGCTATTCCTTTGAGCAGTTTGTGCTGGTACATCCTAGCAACTAATCTGCTGAATACCTCCACGACTATGGCAAAGAGGAAGGGGAAGAGTGAGTCCCTGCCGAGACCCTGGATGAGGAGAATAATCCCCAGGGGGGCTATTGACTAGGACCGAACAGAAAGGGTGGCAGATGCACTCACTGATCCATTTTCTCCACGGTTGCCAAAACCCATTATGAGAGAGGGTTTCTTCAAGGACAGCCCAGTCGACATGGTCGTAGGCCTTTTCCCGGTCGAGCTTGATTATGAGTCCCGGGACTTTGGAGCAAGTTCTAGAGTGGATGCATTCATGGGCCACCAATGCTCCATCCAGGATCTGGTGGTGCTTGACGAAAGCACCTTGATGGGGAGATATAACCCAGTTCAGAACTGCCTTCAATCTGGAGGCGAGGACCTTGGCCAAGATTTTGTGCGAGAGAGGAAAGCACAAGAAAGATTTGAACTTTTCAAGAGAAACGTCAAACTTCAGTAATTTTTTAGTGCTTTTGTGGGTTGTTTTGGTATCCGTGAATGGGAGGCCCAATAATTGAGTGAGAGTGAAGTAGAAGAAGTTCAGACATGGATGAAAGAGGGAGAAGAAGCTGAAAAATTTCGAACAAATAGGTGGGGGTCAAAGAATTTGAGATGTGGAAGTCCACATGCCATATGAATCCACTGACAACAAGAACAGGCAAGAACATAGTTCGCATGAAATCTACCTATCCAACATGGAAAGAAGCCATATTGATGGAAGTCAATGCAGTATAATATGGACCACTTGGAGTACTCAGGCAAGTACTAGAGCGACTCGCATGGGCATTGTACTGATATCCCGACCTCCAATTATGTCCTATATACTCTGCTCGGAGGGGTGCCAAGGCTGAGTAACTCGGACGAGTCCGAGTCGGCTTGGCCGATTTTTCAATAACCAGTAGCCTGCCCTCCTTTGATTAGCAGCCATTTAACTGGATGGTAACCACATCCAGTCCAGAAAAATGAGAGGGCCATATCAGTACAGAAACCTCTGAATGTATCTGCATCAGGTTTTGATCATAGTAGAATGTACATCAAACATTTATCATCTAAACCTAGACCTCTGGTCATAGCTTATGAAAAAAATATATCATGAATTATTTTTTTAAACTGAATTCACAGTCAATATAACACACTTTTTCCAATATATATCACACATTTTCAGTGCTAGAAAATTTATAAGTAGATTACTAATATTTATTCATATCTGACAATATTTCAGTCAAATTACTGATAAATCCGGGTAAATTTCAATCAATTTAACAGCACATTTATCATTACATTTACTGATTTTTTTGTTTGAAAATACATTTACTAATATTTATCAAACAAATGTATAGAAATAAATTATAAATATGATATCCATAAATATATGTAAAATTGTAAATATCAGATAAATACATGTAAAAATAAGATAAATCCGATATGCACAAAAAAAAAAAAAAATTTAACAAATATCAGAAATATCTGATATCTGTGATAATGCGTACAATCTGATATCTGAAAATTTCAGTAAATATACCGATGCCTATGCTAAAATTATCAGATTTTAGATGTGTAATATTTGATACATTGCACATTCGGACAAATATGGATAAAATTGAAAGAGAAAATACACAGATCATTCCTGAAAACTGGGTCTAGGGAATGAAAAGGGAGAAATGGGGGGCTTGTGGGAAGAGATCACAACTTCATAGGTTGCCCATGTGATCACCTTTGCAAAGGAGGAAAGCTTTGGGTTAGAGAGAGAGAGAGAGAGAGAGGAGTGATAGAGTGAGAGAGAGAGAGAGAGGAGTGATAGAGTGAGAGAGAGAGAGAGAGGAGTGATAGAGTGAGAGAAAGAGAAAGAGAAAGCTAAAGAGGTTAGCATGAAGAGAGAGAATCAGCGGGGTTAGAGAGAGATGGAGATTAGGCAGAAGAAAAGAGAATCGGTGGGCTAAAACATCTCATGATCCCACAAGATCATTATTTCGGTATATCTACTCCCTCGAACCAAAACTATGGAAAAAATGTTTGGTGATTCAGCCGACTCACACTATTCTGTGCAGTTTCCCTACAAACTATATCTCAAAGATGTATTTTTATCCAAAATTTTAGAGTCCTATAATCTCAACAATGACCATGATCTAAAATTATCCAAAATTTTAGAGTCCTATGATCTCAACAATGACCATGATCTAAATTTATATTATTTGTTTCAAAAGATATAATATTATTTTTTGAATGAGATTATATACAATGAGACCATTTACTTTTGGTATAGAGATGTCATGATTACTTACAACCATCCGATGTGAAATTTGATAGTTTAAATGTGTCACAAAGTTCGAGACCATTTCTTTTGAACTTTGTGCTTCGTCGACAAAATAAATATAGACACATAATTTCATATCTAATGATCAAGATTAATTATGATCACTAAGATGTAGAAACACTACTGGACAATCGAAATCGTGTGATAAACTTTGGACGGTGATGAGGGTAGGCAAAATCACTGTTCATTTTCGCCTGTAAGCGTTTTGTAGTATCTTCCTTATAAAAATATTATATATTAAATATTATCTATATAACACTAGTCGAGTTGGGTATCTGGACCTGGACCAAGTCGGGTCTTGAGTTAGGTCTAGGTCCATTGCCACCCCTACTTCTATGTGCTTCTACTGCGGAATCTCTAGTGACCTCTCATCCAAGGATAACTTGGAGAAAGCACATAACTATAGTTGTCAACATCAAAAGACCGTGAACGGAATGAAAAACTATAGTCACGAGTGCAACTAGAACAATATATCTCTATTATTTTATTTTATTTTTGGCATGTTACCAATGTTTTTTTACATCAACAACTTATATATTTTAGTCTATCTTGGTACTGCCTAATATTGCTTAATATTTCTCAAGTGTCAACAGGTCGGGTTTGGCCCGGACTTGGCACGACCCATTGCCACCCCTAGACAGGGTCCCAGATCATCCTAAATTTTCCAAGTGACCACGCTTAGTGGCATCAACAACTGCCTTATAGCTCCAGCTGCCATTGTAGTTGTGTAGCTTCAATAGTTGCTAACATACGTCGGTATGGACACTACCACTCACATGCCAATGTATTGCAAAAAAATAGTGTCATTTATATTTTTCAGACCTGAATTTTATGAACGCACAAAACATATTGAAGTTCATTATCCTTTTGCTCGATAAGCATATAAGAAAATTTGACAAGCACATCCTTTTGTGATATTATCCTTTGTACCAAATCTCATTTAGCATGTGAGTTCTCACAATTGATATCCAATCTCTCCTTGATTTCTTTGAGACTATTTTTGCGTTTTGAGGAGTGTGGATACATATAGTATTATTATATTATGGACCCGTAGGGCCTGTTTGATAGCTGGAATCAAGAACATGAACTGGAAATTGGAAGTTACTGAAGAATTATAAATTAGTAGTTCCTAGTTTTTGTGTTTGATAACATCCCTGGGAAGTTAAGAAGTACCTGGTTTCTGTGTTTGATAACCTCTTGGGAAGTTAAGAAGTTCCTGGTTTCTGTGTTTGGTAACCTCCCGAGAAGTTAAAGAATAACTGGGTATTTGTATTGGATTAGCTTAAGTAATAGGCAAGATGTAAATGTTCAAGTTAAGACATAGATATTATTTATTTGTTATTAATTTGTAGAATATAATTTTTTGGAATACTATATCAATTGAAAGTAAAGTACAATATTATTTTTCTGTAATAACTTGAGCACTACTCATATTCACCACTGATGCATCCATATCCCAACCTAAACAATATACGTCATTCACAATTAAAAAATATAAGTCGTTCAATAATAACCTGTAATAGTTTAAACATACATGATTGAAAATGCAAGCACTAAGCAATCAGCCCATTCAAACACACATGCACAATGCAAGCAGTAAGAAATCAGCCCATTCAACAATCACCTGTAATAACTTAAGCACTACGTACATTCACCACTGATGCATCTATATCCCAAACTAAAAAATATACGTCATTCAACAATAAACCAACATTGTTGTTTGTCCCTTAAAACATTTGTGTGTTCTCTCTCTCTCTCTCTAAGATTATAATGGCACACAACATTTATATGTTATCTATTAAGGCATTTGTGATGTATGTCAAGCAACATTCACAATTCATGCATCCATATATAACCATGTACAAAACCAGCCCATTCAACAATAACCTGTAATAGTTTAAACATACATAATTGAAAATGCAAGCACTAAGAAATCAGCCCATTCAAACACACATGCACAATGCAAGCAGTACGAAATTAGTCCATTCAACAATAACCTATAATAACCTGAGCACCACTTACATTCACCACTGATGTTCAACAATAACCTATAATAGTTTAAACATACATAATTGAAAATGCAATTGAATGAACACAATAATTCAACAATAACCTGTAATAGTTTAAACCAATGGTTTAAAAAGCGGATCGGTGACCCGGATCGGGCACCTCAAAAACCGATCCGGATCGGTGAATCGACGATCCGGATCGGGAATCGGTAGGATTAAAGCTTCAAAAAAATCCGAAAAAATTATTAAAATTCATTATAAATGTTGTTTTTTAGGAATCCAATAAGAAATGAGGGTACTACATTATTAACTTTTATTTTTTTCATCAATTTGTGAATATTGAGATACTTTTTCCCTGTATGAACTTATGTTGACCATTAAATTTACATCACACAAAAGAAATCATAGAATTATCATGGATTAATTATATCATGGATTAATTATCTAATCGTATATGGACTACAATAAAGAGTTGACTAAATCGATGAAAATTTGGCCACTAAAATCTCGAATTGGCGGAAAACCCTAATCCGCTAAAAAAACCCAAATTATTACAACCTAACTAACTATAATATTATATACCAACCATATTTTATAATTATTTTATTATATAAATAATAACAAATCCAAAATATTTTATAATATCATCTAATTTAAAATGTATTATTGACAACTGTAAGAAAAATAGTACACAACATGATTTATAATACAAAATTAATAAATAAAATAAAATATTTGGTTATCAATGTAGAAATTATTAGAATGCGTACCAATTTTCTTTAATTTTTTAGGTTTTTAGAATAAATTAGTAGAAAAAATTGTTAGCAGAAAGAGAGATTTCAAATGGCCTCATTGTATGAATCCTATCTTTAAATTAATATTACTAATTTTATGTTAAAGATCATCATGTTATAAAAATAAAAAATATAATTAGACCATTTATTCCTAGGTTGTATTAAAAAATACCTTTTATTTTGTTGACAAGAAATACTTATTGTGTTATCTTTTATTTTTTTTACAAGAGAAATATGATACTTGTTGATTATCTTTGTTTTTTTTTTTTGACAAAAGAATAAGATGTTGTACTACATTTTTTTCTTGCTTGTTGTATTACTTTTTTTTTTTTTTTACAAGAAAAAAAAAAAAATGATGCTACCAAAGTACATTTTATTTTTTATGCCTTTTATTTTATTTTATTTGCAAAAAATACTTGTTATATTACCTTGTATTTTTTTTACAAGAAAAATAAAAAAATATTGTATTATCTTTTTTATCTTTATCTTGAAAATCCTTTTATTTTATATTTTTTTTTTACAACAAATTTTTTTTTGTATTTTTTGGTTGTGCGCTAAGGGGTTCGAACTCAAAAAAATAAAAAATTTGTTGTGCGATAAGGGGTTCAAACTCAAAATATTTTTTGGTGTTCACTGTGGGGTTCGAACTCAAGTCATACACTCAAAAATCAATGTTGTCAACCAACATGGCCACATCACCACATGTGATTTTATTAACATCTATAATAATATATATTCAATTATCTTGCTTTAATGATTTTTTGTGGAAATTATCCTACATTGAAGGATGAGTGTTGCTTGGATCTCTATAAAGTCATGTGTAATAGATATTTTATTGTGTGTGTAGAAACATGTGGGAGGCAGACGTGAGGTGAGCACGTGTGCACGTGCGTGTCGCACAGGAACCGGGCTGAACTGGGCAGAACCGGGTAGAACCGGGCTAAATCGGGTTGGAACCGGAGGTTCTGTTATAGAGTCGGGCGGTTCCCGATTTTCTGCTGGAATTGGCACGGCCTGTGCCGGTTCCCGAGTCGAACCGGGCGAGTCCGATTCGACTCGCCGATTTTTAAAACACTGGTTTAAACCAGTGTTTAAAAAAACACCGAGTCGAATCGGACTCGCCCGATTCGACTCGGGAATCGGTACTTACCGTGCCGGTTCCAACACAAAACCGGGAACCGCCCAGTTCTAGAGGAGAACCGCCGGTTCCCAGCCGGTTCTAGCGGTTCCCAGCTGGTTCTAGCCTTCACACGTGTGTACGTGTCGCACGTGCGACACACACACTCCAACACGTGCACCGGTTCAGGCCACACATGAGTGACACGTGGCCATCGCACGAGAGTGACACGTGGCCACACGTGGCAACTCATCTCACGTTTGCCTCCATCACGTTTCTACACGCACAACAAGAAATTTAATACACATGACTTTATATGAAACCAAGCAACACTCATCTTTCAATGTGGGATAATTCCCACAAAAAGTCATTAAAGCAATATCATTCAATATATATTATTATGGAAACTAGAAGAATCACATGTGGTGATGTGGCCATGTTGGTTGACAATACTGAATTTTGGGCGTATGTCATGAGTTCAAACCCCATAACGAACACCAAAAAAAATTTTGAGTTCAAACCCCTCAGCGCACAACAAATTATTTTATTTTTTTGAGTTCGAACCCCTTAGCGCACAACAAAAAAAAACAAAAAAAAATTTGTTGTCAAAAAAATAAACAAAGGTAGAAAATACTGTTGTAAAAAAATAGAAAAAATATAAAATAAAAGGCTTTTCAAGATAAAGATAAAAAAGATAATACAACATTTTTTTATTTTTCTTGTAAAAAAAATACAATTTGTTGTCAAAAAAATAAACAAAAGCAAAAAATAGAAAAAATATAAAATAAAAGGCTTTTCAAGATAAAGATAAAAAAGATAATACAACATTTTTTTATTTTTCTTGTAAAAAAAATACAAGGTAATATAACAAATATTTCTTGCAAATAAAATAAAACAAAAGGCATAAAAAAATAAAAATGTGCTTTGACAGCATCATTTTTTTATTTTTCTTGTAAAAATAAATAAAAAGTAATACAACAAGCAAAAAAAAAATGTAGTCCAACATCTTATTCTTTTGTCAAAAAAAAAAAAAAAAGATAATTAACAAATATTATTTTTCTCTTGTAAAAAAAAATAAAAGATAACACAATAAGTATTTCTTGTCAAAAAAAAAAAAGATATTTTCTTCATACGACCTAGGAATAAATGGTCTAATTATATTTTTTACTTTTATAACAAGATAGTCTTTAACATAAATTTAGTAATATTAATTTAAAGCTAGGATTCATACAATGAGGCCATTTGAAATCTCTCTCTTTCTACTAACAATCTCTTCCACTAATTTATTCTAGAAACCTAAAAAATTAAAGAAAATTGGTACGCAGTCTAATAATTTCTACATTGATAACCAAATCTTTTAGTTTATTTATTAATTTTTGTATTATAAATCATGTAGTGTACTATTTTTCTTACAGTTGTCAATAATACATTTTAAATTAGATGATATTATAAAATATTTTGGATTGTTCATTATTTATATAATAAAATAATTATAAAATATTGTTGGTATATAATATTATAGTTAGTTAGGTTGTAATAATTTGGGTTTTTTAACGGATTAGGGTTTTCCGTCAATTCGAGATTTTAGTGGCCAAATTTTCATCGATTTAGTCAACTCTTTATAGTAGTCCATATATGATTATATAATTAATCCATGATAATTCTATGATTTCTTTTGTGTGATGTAAATTTAATGATCAACATAAGTTCATACAGGGAAAGAGCATCTCAATATTCACAAATTGATGAAAAAAATGAAAGTTAATATTGTAGTACCATCATTTCTTATTGGATTCCAAAAAAACAACATTTATAATGAATTTTAATAATTTTTTCGGATTTTTTTGAAGCTTTAATCTGACCGATTCAGCCGATTCCCGATCCGGATCGCCGATTCGCCGATCCGGATCGGTTTTTTAGGTGCCCGATCCGGGTCACCGATCCGCTTTTTAAACCATTGGTTTAAACATACATAATTGAAAATCCAAGCACTAAAAAATCAATCCATTCAAACACACATGTGGTGTTGAAGGAAAATCATAGAAAAAAACCATAAACCCATTGGAGGAATAGAAGATGAAAGACGTGGAACATGAACCCCTGTCAATGGCTTCGACTCTGGCTACACCATTCACAGTTGTGGGTATAAGCTTGTTTACACTACTCTCAACAGTGGCACCATATAAAGCATCGACCAGTCCATGGCTATGAGTTATCCAGCAAATGCTTTACTACAGTGGTTTCGGGAAATCGAGTGAGGGCAGATCTCTTAGAACACAACCACAGGTTGTTCTCTATCAAATATTAAGTGTACCGGAGGGAAGTTGCAACTGGTGCATTTAAGTTCTATAAAAGCAAAAAGCCATCATCAGCCTTATTAATCGCGTTTTGAAAAACAATATCCTTTGCTCAATGAATATTAGTTGTATGGGACCGAAAGTAATATTGGAATCTATTGCCAGTACCAATTGAATTACTGGAAGAAATAATTTATGAACAAAGCATACATACCAAACAAGAAGAAATGGACAAGAATAAGTAAATATATAGCAAAATACATGAAGCAACAACAGTCACAGTTACTTGGGCATCAATCAGCCATTAGAGAACGCAACAGTATAGTAAGGAAACCGGCACAAATGATTTCTCAGGTTTAATATATGGCATGTGCACATGAATCAGAAAACTTCAACTAAAGGCAAGGAAAAAACCTCGTGGCTACAAGTAAATCATTGAAATGAAAAATCATTCATGCATAGCATGCAATTTCCATAGAAGATTAGTCCAAAACCACCAATGGTGACTATCAAAGAAACATGATCATGGATTAGAAAAGCTTACGTGAAGCTGCTGAATCAACATTCAAAAATGAAAAATTTGCCACTCATGAACAATAAAGGAGACCCCTTGGCCTCCAAGGAAGAGTAAATGCACATGGCACACTAAATACCCAAACAGAAAACCAGAAGAAGGTCAAATAACCCAGAAATTACACAAGGTTCAAAATTGTCAAAACTTCAATTGACAGTAAAACCTAACTGACCCTGACAAGTTAATTCCCTAAACAACTCTTTCCAATTATCCAAGAAAACAATAACAATATAATAAGTTCAAAGTGATGTTTTGCCCTGATATATATATACATATATAAGGGTTTCATATTTGAACAAAAAATTATTTATAATTACAATAACGATAACCCTCAAAGAGTTGGGGGGAAAGCAATATACAACTAGCATAAAAAAGGCAAGCCATCAATTATTGGATAGAAAAACAATGAATCCATGAAATAATCGCAAATGCATTATGATAAACAGGAACCTTCAAACCCTAATACAAAAATTTAATGTTTAGAAAACATCAGGAAAACAGATGAATCAGAGACTCACCTGGTGTAACCACTGTGGAAATCAATAAAATCAACTGAGAATCTCCAGTTAAAGAAAAACTCCGATAACAGTGAAACGCCAGATATAATTTAGAAGAAAGAGTAAATCTTTCCACGGATAATTTCTTTTATAACTAGAAGTCCAACACAAATTCGAACGAGATTTCAAAGTTCCGGACAAAATTCCAAATATTCCAGCGAATGTTACGAATTCCGGCAAAGATTCCGAAAGAAAGAAGAGAAGCGCATAGATATCACGGCACAGAGAAAGAGAGAGAGAGGGTCGCGTTGAACTGTGAAAGCCGCCGAATCGAGACGGTGCCAAGAGAGGGGTGGCTCAGCGCGAGCGCAGAACGGAAGAAGAAATCCTAGGGCAAAATTTTTTTCGAGGGTGAAGTTTTAACCAAACTTCTAATTTCAAGTTCCGACCTTTTGCCTGGAACTTTTTTAACGCACAAAAACATGGAACATGAACAGTATAGGGGAGTTAAATACTTCTAATTTCAAGTTCCGACCAAACGGTCGGAACTTTTTTAACGCACAAAAAGATAGGAACATGAACAGTATAGTGGAGTTCTCTTTTTAACTTCCGTTTTTCACCGAACACAACGAATAATATTAGGTAAGTTCTCATTAAGCCACTTTGGGTTATCAAACACGCCCATATAAAAAGTCAATTTATTATAGGGTTTTAAATTGCATATATATGTTTATAAATTGTATAATGTAACGTCAATCGAGCAGGGGTACCAACAAGTCAGGTCGGGTCTCTCAACATGGATTGGACCCAAAAAAATTATTATGGGACTCGGACTTGTACCCACTCGAAAGACCCATCGATGTATTTAAATATATTTTTATAAATTAGAAAATGTGGGATCCGAATTCAAACCCGAATAGTGTTCAGGTCTAAAATTTGAACCCAAAACCGATCCTTCATGTCCAATTTTGTAACCCACACGCAGACCCGAGTCAGGTCCATGTTGGGTCCAGGTCCATTGTCACCCCTAATTAAGCATACAATTCCTTCAATGTAAGAAATGTGTTTTGTCGAGATGTGTCTTATTAAACCGGATCGCATAGAAGCGATCCAAATGCGGCCAAAGTATGCCTACACTTTTCGTGCCATCTTTCAGCGTGTCCTTCCCACGTGTTTAAAACTAGGTTCAATGTAAAAACAACAATGGTATATTTGAAACTATTCTAATGTCTTTTCCCTAAAAGGGCATTTTGCTCCATGTCAGGGGTTATAAAAGGCCATTTTTCTTTGCATCATATTATCAAGATCAGATCGGTCACCAAATTGAAGAGGTGCCTGTCCTATCATAATTAGGTTGACGATTGGTCAGACCAATTAGATTAGACTTTAAAAAAATATAAATAATAATAATAATATTAAAATATAAAATATAAATATAAAAATTCAATTTTATTTAACTAGTCAAACCGTTTAAAATTAGATAATCCAAATTATTAAAACTAATAAACTATTAATTTTATCTAATTTTCAAAGAAATTAAGTTTTTACAATAAACTGGATCATCTAAAGCACAATTGTCCAACTGATTGAGTTAGATGGTGATAATCATAACTTAGTTATGTATGCATTTTGAAAACATATTATCTTTAGTACAAGTAGGTTACAATTATTCTAGTCAGTTAAATTTTAAATTGTGTGGTTAGAAGTGTATCATTAATTAGACTCGAAGTTAAAACAAAAAAATTATCAAATTTTGTGATGCATCCCAAACCATCAAAATTAACATTTTATAATTAGAAGTGATTGTGAATATGTAATCTCTTTGTAACATTAGCAAATAGTCTCACATTATATAATTCCATGTATTTATTTTTTTAAAGATAATATTTATATAAAGTTGCAACCTTATTTATACTAATAAGATTACAATAGTTTATTTTATTTAATTGGACGCTATATTAAAAGATAACGCATTGATAGTACTTTAAAGATGTATCAAATTTACACTGTTTAAATAAAATAGACGGTCTCCAATATACAATTTTATTTTTTATAAATAAAATTGTAATTTTATACAAATTGCACCTATATCTCAAACAAAAATATCCATTATACCCTACGCTCAGGACCTAGGTATCATAGACTTTTATGCCTGGAGATTCGAGGTAGAGGCCCATTGTGCCAAATTCTCTCTCCAAAAGTGAAGGGTATCATGGATATTTATGCTTCGAGAGTTCGAGGTACAGGCCCATTGGGCCAATTTCTCTCTCCAAAATTGAAGTGCCATTTCCCGTTTCATGAATTTTCTCTCTAAATTTTATATGCAATTGGCCAATTTCCTGAGTTTTTTCTCTCTAAATTTTATACGCAATTGGCCAATTTTTCTCTCCAAAATTTGTGTGCAATTTGCCGTTTCATGATTTTCTCTCTTTAAGTTTTATACGCCATTTCTCTCTGATGAGTATAAGTACTAAATTGTACTTCCGCTTTCCCTCTCGCTGACTGTCTGAAATTGTACCCTCAAATTTGTTTTTCGCAGTGCAAGTAGCTGGCTGTTTATCCCTCTCTCTCTCTCTCCATTTTTTTCTCTCTCTCTCTCCATTTTTTTCTCTCTCTCTCCCTATCTTCATCTTCTCTCTCTAACCTTTTTTCTCTCGTTTTGGCGGTTTATCCTTTCATATATGTATATTTAAGCGCAACGCATTGTTTCCATTGCATTTTCTCTCTCTAAAGCCCCATCGCCTGCAACTCGCAGCCTCTCTCTCTCTTGACCTTTTTACAGCCATGGGAGACTGGCAAGAACTGGGGCAAACCGTGTTCATAAGCCTGATCTTCGCATTCCTCTTAGCTAAACTCATCTCCATTGTCATATCCTTCAGGGAAGAGAACCTTAGGGTTTCCAGAGAAGTTGCAGAACCAGATTTACCCGAACCCTTGAGCACAGGCAGTTTTGAAGTAGAAGAGCCTTTAAAGAATTCGTCTTCAGATTCAATAGAAGCTGAGAATTCTAGGGTTTTGCAAGAATCCGGGGTTTCTGAAGTTCCTAGGGCCTTATCAGAAGTTGCAGAGCATTCGAAGTTGCATGGAGAGAGCTTCTTAGATGACGATGATGATGATTGGGAAGGGGTTGAGAGTACAGAGCTCGATGAATCTTTCAGTGCTGCTACTTCTTTTGTAGCAACCATGGCTACTGATCGTTCTTCACAGAAGGTATCAAATGAAACACAGTTGGAGCTTTATGGGCTCTATAAGATCGCTACTGAAGGGCCATGCAATATACCTCAGCCCTCAGCGCTTAAGATTTCTGCTCGTGCTAAATGGTATTTATCTCTGGTTTATCTCAACTATTCATCCGGGATTTTTTTTGGTTCTCTGAGAAATGGGGAATCCATGGCTAAATGTTTTGTTAATCTCTGGTTTTACTCATCCAATTCCTAGGAGTTTTTAGTTATGTTTTGATGCTGGTTTTGGTCTCGGAATAAGGAGAAATCCATGCCTTCTTTTTCTATTTGTGGTAGTAGAAATCCGTCCCGTCTTTTTAATCTTAACAGTATACTGTCCCTAGACTAATCCGCATCTGCAGTGGTTTCTTTGCACTAAAATTATGCCACGATTATCTTTGTGAGACATTTACTTGATATGAATGGAATAGTTTGAAAAGTGCTTGCAGATTAGAAGTCAGGTGTTTGTTATGGACTGTTAAGCCTATATCAAAATCTCTTGTTGAAAGATATCTATAACTTCCATCAATTCGAGAATACTATTGTCTTTTTCTGTACTTTGAGCCTGACACTTGATATTTTTAGGCTCTTCGGGTAAGATATTCCAATTTTTTTTTTCTTCAAAATTGTAGGAAGTTTTTTTTTCTTTCTCAAAAAGAAAAAAGTTATTGTAAGCTTTTCAGGTTATACAATGTGGTGATGATGATGGTGTTGTACTGCACTTCATATTCCCATTGAAATGTTGGCGTGTGTGGTTTGATTTGAAGTAAAGCAACTTAGTTGAGGAAAATTTAACATGGCTGTGAATTATGTGTTACAGAAATTGAGTTATTGGTTATCTTTGTTGTTGGGGCTGAAGCATTGTTCAATTACCCGACTTGGGCTAGGGACTCTACCCCAAAGACGGCTCAAAATTGCAAAATAATTACAAATTTTTTGTTAAAAATAAAAAAATACAGAAAAAAGAAATTGTGAAAATGTTAAAGGCCTAAAAAAGAGTACATACAAGATGGAATATCGAAAAATTGATTTATAGTGTGAAACAACTGAGAAAAATCCAGAAAAATAGAAAAATAGAGCATATAATAAGAAAAATTAACAAATTACCTTTAAAAACATAAAAATTATATAGAAAAATATTCATGCATCATTTATTAGTGATTTTGTTATACCAATGAAACTGAAAGGGAAGTTATATAGGAAGTTTGTAGGATCAATCATGCTTTACGGGACCGAATGTTGGGCGGTTAAGAAAACATATCCATATAATAAGTGTAGCTGAGATGAGGATGTTGAGATAGATGACTGGCAAGACAATGAAGGATATAATTCGGAATGAATAAATTCAAGGGAACTTAAGAGTAGCTCCAATAGGCGATAAAATGAGGGAAAATAGACTTCGGTAGTTTAGTCATGTTCAATGTCAATGTAGAACAACACCGGTTAGGAGGGGTGATAAGGTTTTCAAGTGGAAGGCACCAAAAAGGCGAGCCCCGAAGGACATAATTGGAAGTAATGGAAAAGATATGGTGACTTATTGTCTGATTGAGGATATGGTCCTTGATAGAGCGGAACAGGACTTGTGTAGCCCACCCCAAATAGATGAGGCTCGCATGGTGATGATGACGATGATGAATTAGTGATTTAATAAAAACATATTTAGTACTTGAAGACCTTTTAGTAAAATTGAGTATGTCACTGAACTCACCTCAACATGGTTCTGAGGCCAAGTTAGTCGGCTGAGTTTTGGAACAATGGACAGAAGAACATTTTGTCCTTATGAGGAGCAAGGGTAATGAATGTTAAGACTTTTAGCATATTTGCTGTACCTCCATTACTGTAAATTTGTTTGTGTTGCTCATGTTTAAATTTTCTTCATGACCTGATTTTATTTGATATTGTTTTTTGTCATTTTAGCTTTGTGCCAAATATGTCTGTATGCTGATGTACTTGTTTATTTATATCACTGCATTTTTGTTACAATAAATATACACATTCTGAGTATGATATATTGATACACTGGCGGGGCATCCATGGCCATTCTCTATGGTTATGGTAGTCGAACTGTAGTTCTAGTGATGGGCATTACCTGGTGATATATATCTTAAAAAATGGGTGATGGATGCCTCACCTTTTATGAGATAATAAACATCATACAATTTATGCATTTGGTATGCAACATACTTTTCCTTATGATATTGCTTAACATGGACTTCTTTTGTTTATTAAGAAAAAGTGCATGTATGATTATTGGAGACATTTTGTGGAGGGCCATATTCTTTTGGTTTGATATACAAGCTTTTACGTACATTCCTTGCCTTGTGAAGTAGGAAGGGGGAGTTTTATATCCCACGAGTACTCCTTTAAGTCCTCTTTTTTCATTTGTTTCTGGTGCTCCATTGTTGCCTCAACACTTAGTTTTATTTCAAGATCAAGTGATAGAAAGTTGATTTTTGGTGACATGTGCAAGGAATGCATGGCAGAGATTGGGTACTATGCCTCCAGAAGAAGCGATGCAGAGGTATATCATGATTGTGAGTCAGCTCTATCCTACATGGGCCTCCGGTGGTACTTCTGTGAGTTCCAGTTTTTCAAGCTTTGCATTTCTTCTCACTTATTTTTGTATATTTTGTTTGCTTTTTAGGTATTTCTTTGTTCTTATCTATTTTATTTATATTTTGGCCTCTTAAGCTTTAATTCCAATATGAACCATTCTTAAGTTACATAATTTTTATGATTATTTCCATAGTGTTTATCGTCCAATCTGTTGTCTCTCAGAGGAACAAAGAAGGAGATGATGGCTCCAGTGCCACTGCTAAGGGGGGGACAATGGGACCTGTCTTTAGTACTTTTGCTCATGATGAAGACTCTGACAGTGAATTGTAAGGTTCTTCATGATTGTTGTCATATTAGATTGATATATATTTGAGTGCTTATATTGCCAAAATACATAACAAATGTGGTATTTTAAAGTAATGAACTTTTTACTAGAAAAACATGCTCGCACGTCATGAATAAATGTACTTACACATGCAAATGACTATTGATTTTTCACTATTTCAAATGCAGCAATTATTCAAAGCTCTTCTTGCAGATTTTGTCTATTTCTGCTGAAGATCTATGGAGCACAAGAAATTATTTATTGTTTATGTACTTGATACCTTATGTTTTTGTAGGACATAAATCTTCACCTTGATGTCCCTTAAGGTGATCCAAAGCTTAAATTGAAAATCATTTTGAAACCAACAACTTATAATCCTCTAGGTTTTCTGTAATTACGGACATTTTGGGCTCACTAAAGGAAGAGGCATCGTAAGTGACCACTCTAAAAAGGGCAGCAACCCCATTAAGAGCTTCAAGTGCAGAGGATTGGGTCATGTCACCTTCCATTGTTCAGTTAAGGCTTCAAACTTAGTGAATGATGCATTCATAGACAAGGATAATCACCTATAGGATGAAGGAACCACTGAAGGAGAAATCTTTGATCCTATGACAGGTGAAGTCAAACCGTGCTCTCTCTTTAGAAAGATGACTTGGAGAATTTGAGAAGAACTAGTTTCTTTTGAACGGAAGTCAAGTGCGAATAGAAGATAGGGAACCTTATCAATGATAACGAAGCACCATCAACATTGCCTCCCAAGACCTGATTGACAAATTATTTTCAAAGATCAAGAGGTAACTACACATATAAGGTTGTGTGGGATAATGCCACAACCTCTTTCATTACCACTTGATGTCTTTAAGCAGTCTGGATGAGCAATTCATACTCAGATCAGGTTTGTCCTATGTCCTTTTGATGATCGTTAGCCATATCATATTGGGACGGTTGTGGTTGTTGGATAACAAGGTCAACCATGGTGGTGAGGCTAACACCTACTCTCCTTAGCCCTAGAGGTTAAGTCTAAACCCTAGATTTGCTGTTATTAAACACTGAAAATCATCTCATCATCCTCTTATCTTGTTGGAAATTATCAGGTCAAGCAAAATTGATGGAATTCAACCCAAATTCAAACCTAGAATCCATCTCTCATCATTCTCCTATTTTACTGGAATTTTTATCTCATACCAAAAATGATGTAGGACCAATGGGGCATTGATGCCAACATGAGTGGAGAACTAAGAAAGAAGGTCAAGATTTGGGAAAATTGAGCTATTATGTAAAACTAGGTTAGGGTTTTGGTTTGTTTTGGGTTTCAGGGTTGACCATGATGGGGTTAAGTCTAATTTCTAGGATTTGATAAGAGCTCTTAACATATGCACGGGAGTATGGTTTGAAGCTTGAGGAAGGTAGGGGAGGAGTTAGGGTTTTGGGAAATTGTTTGGTGGTTTTTGGACAACGCCTAGGATATTTGTTAAGGTTTGTAATGGGGTTAAAGCTTGTTGAAATTTATTAGTTAAACAAGATACAAGAACGGAAGGATGGCATCTAGGGTTAGTTTTAGGATAGAAATTTCTAGGGATATAAGGTACATGAGTAGGGTTTGTTGGGGCATGTTTCTAGGGTTTTAATGAGCTTTTGAGATGATGAAGTTGGGGTTTCTCAGGGCTTTGGTTTGACAATATGATAAAGGAGAAGACAAGATAAAGGATGGATGGGGAAAAAAAGGTAAGAAAAGGAAATTAAACTTCTATAACGAATCAACACCTTATGCAAATTAGGAGACCTATAATTAACTTCGCAACATCATTAATCCAGAACTAGGAATTATGGAGTCAACAACCTTGGAAGAAGGCATCAACACCTCAATATGGAATTAACGCCATCAAGCAAAAGCAAACTTTATTCCCAACTCAATTTCATAGTAAATGGCCTATGATCTACATCTATTCATAGGTTAGAGCCTCTTCATTGCTTAACTTGGAAGTTAAGCAACCGCTAAATCCTTTCCAGATTTATCTCTTTGAAGATTATTTGACTAAAACTTTAAAATTTTCTAGAACACTTCTAACAAAATAGAAAGCTGACATGTAAATCTCATCGAGCAAGCCACAGCTCAGATTTTTTGTAAATCTCATTGTAAATCTTGTAACATGGGCGCTTCTTATAAGCCTATACTGGTAATGGAAGACTAATGTATTTTTACTGTTACCCACCTAGGGAGGGTGTGCTTTCAATCATACCTTTTGTAAACTTCTATAAAAATACGATGTTAACGGTTATCAAAAAAGAAGAAGAAAGCTAACTGTAACTACAAATCTAGAAAGGAGAATTTTACTTAAAAAAAAAAATCATGCTTTAATTAAATTAAAACGCAATTAATCCTAAAATTATTAACTAAATTTCTCAACAAGCTTTCAGCCATTATTTGGAGCTCGAAAATTCGGAATTATGAAGAACCAATAAATATGAGAGTATTTCTAAGGGATTTTTATTTGAGCTAGAGCTACAAATCACTTTAACAGACATCCTGGTCAAAAATTACGTCCTTCAAAGAAAGTTTATATGAAAAGTCATTGTAAACCGCAAGATGTACAATTATATTGAATAAAGTTAACCACTTCAAAAAAAGGGTTAATGTCGTTCATTAGATGATTGCATCGTTATGAAACCTTTGAGAAAAAGATAGTATCCTATATAGTCCTTTTTATTTTTTAAAATGTTTTTTTTTTTTTTCAAAATTAGTTGTGGAAGTTGGCTTTCTATTTTGTTAGAAGTGCTCTAGAAGATGTTATTTTTTAGGGAAAAGTTTATATAGAGCCGACGCTCTAAACAATCAAATTCGAGCCTACCTCAAAAATTTCACTAGGAGAGGTTGTTTTGATGCCCAAACATCCTCAAATTGATCATCTCGACATCAAGATGCAGGGGCATGAGCAAAAAATGGATTTCACGTTTTTGAAATAGTGTATTTCTTAACGCATTTTTGGACCGTCAATTTTCAAGATTTTCAAGTTTTCATAGATCTCTCGATTTACACTATTTTTTAAGCTTTAAACTTTATAAATAAAGACGAAAATATATTCTAAGGCTATCAAAACGATTTTCAGTATTGAAACCACATTTCTCGACACTATTTGAAGGTAGACTCGAATTTGATTGTTTAGAGCCTAGGCTCTATATAAACCGCACCCTATTTTTTAATCTTTCTAATAAGGCTAGTTTCTAAAATTGTAAATGATCGAGCTCCTTAATCTTGAAAGAGATAGATGGAGAGATTTGGGGGTTTCTTAACTTCCAAGTTATGCAAGATAAGAGGCTCTAACAACTTAAGTAGCTATAGTAGGCCATTAGCCATTAAACTTCAAATTGAGTTGGAATGAAGTTTGCTCATGCTTGATGGTGTTGATTCCTTACCGAGTTTTGGTGCCTCCTTCCATGGCGTTGACTCCATGATTCCTAGCTTTGAGATAGTGTTGATGCCAACAAAATTTTTCTTCTCTAGATTTGCGTAAGGTCTTGATTCGTTATACAAGTCAGGGTCTTTTTCTTTTAATCTATCCTTTCTCTCATATGTTCTTCCTTTACCTGCCACCCCACCAACCCTAAGAAAACGTCTTTTGTACCTCTAACATCTTAAGAACTTTTTAAAACCCTAGGAAAACCAGGCCCCTACAAACCCTGCCCATATGCTTTACATCGCTAGTCTTTTCTATCCTAAAACCAACCCTAGATGCTCCTTTCATCCTTGTAGCTTGCTCACTGATGAACTCCAGCAAGTTTTAATCCTATTAGAAACCCTGAAGCGTATCTGAAATGTTGTCTGAAAACTATCGAGCCATTTATGGTAACCCTAATTCCTTTAACCTTCTCAAGCTTCAAATCATCCTCTTGTGTTAGTAATACAAGCCCTCATCAAATCCTAAAAGCTGAAGTCATTTCCATCATAGTGAAACCCCAAACCCACATCAAACCAGAACCCTAATCACTCTGTTCATAAGAACCTTAAATTCCCTAATCTTAACCCACATTTCTAAGCTCTCCATTCGTATTATGCTCTTGTAGGAGCCTTTACCCCGTTGGTCTTACATCAGATCTTCCACAAATTATGGCAGTGGTTATTTCTAAGGGCCTACTTGAATTTTGGGTGAATTAGTGGGACCACTTGAAATTCAAGACTTCCTACCATCACTAAAAAATAAAATCCTTAAGATGCTAAATAAATCAAATAATTATATGTGGTGTATGATAGCATTACTTTCGGATGCTGTATCAGTACATGCTTGGTTGTGTGAATATGTACATCCGCAGAACCGAGACACATGCTAAGTCACTCTGCATTCACTATATTTAAAAAAAAAGCTTGAAGATTGATCAGGTGGGGAGGCATATATATATATAAGTGAATTGAATAAATTAGTCATGAAGTTTTCAACTATTGATTGTCTAAGTGTTTCTAACTTTTTTGTTGTTGTCAAGGAGCCTTTTTTTTTTTTTGTCTAAAAATATCCCAGAGGAGCCTTTTTTTTTTGTATCTAAAAATATCCCAGAGGTGGATACATATCATAATAAAGTTTATCACTAGAGGCTAAAGAACTAGAATAAAGCATAATCACTAAATTGATGACAAATTTTTGATGATTGTGGCACTGGGGTAGGCAAAGAGGTAGGGTCTATAGGCTGACAGTAACCAGAGCACCCTCTTAGTTGTATGTTCTCTTTGTCTTAGTCCACATATCCTTTCTGTGTGGTTACCAATTGCATGGCTGAAGTAAACAGCTTTTAGGGTCAAAATCAGAGCTTCTCAAACACTTGGATGTTTCAATAGGTGATGTATGTGTCTCTGAAGTTATCATGGGCTGTTTCAAGAGAGAAACGTAGAGTGGCTGGTGAATCAATCGATACTTGAACTAGAGCTATTTGTGCTTAAGGGCATTGATTGGACTCATCGGATGCAGTGTAGTATGGTGGATACCATAGCTAATCAATCAGGTGGACTATTGTCATTTTGAATATCCCCAGATGTTTATAAGAGGGCAGCTGATGAAAGGATCGATGGAAGCATATGCAGTAAATTCAGAAGATTACAATGTTAGGCTCTTGTACTGTAACATCTCAATATGTTTTATCCAACCGTTGTAACTCACACCTTTCTTCACTAACGTATGGGTAGGGCACCGCCAAAGCCAAATCCTAATTTATGGACTCCATAAATGGAAAATTTATTAATATGCTATCAGGGGATTACTTTCTAGTCTTGGCGAAGAGACTGAGTAGGCATGGTCATCCTCCTATTCTTAGGTTATGATCTCATTGGTCATCTAATAAGTTTCAGACTGATTATCTACAGAACAAATTGCATTTCACTTATGACCTTTTTAGCCATGTTCAGTTTGTAGTGTTCCCAATGGCTCTCGCTGCCTCAATCTTTCATTTGAAAGAAATTTGAGTTAATAACTGGTTCTTTTCTACATCATTTAGCAAAATGTAATGTGATTGTTCCATCTTTAGTTTGCTGCTTACTTGAGTAATGTTTCCTGCTTTGGTATTTTTAGATTGTCCTGTTTTGTTTGTACATTAGGCTATGTACACATGTTGTTTCAGAAAATTGGTCTGTTTACATGTTGATCCCTTTACAGGGGGTACTGGGAATTTCTATACAATTATCTTTATGAAACTATGTGACCCGTTTGATCTGAGTGTATGGGGCAACTCATACTGTTTTTCTTTTTAGTGTAATCATCAATGCTATGTGTACACACACTCAAATGATGGTGAGTTTTATTACCAATATGAATATTTCTGCTTATGTATTGCAGGAAGATGGAAGGAATCCATGTATGTGCTAGAGAAGGGGAGATGAATAACTTGCTTAAATACCTGGAGCAAGGGGATTTAGTGAATTCAAGGGGTATTATTTTTAGTGATCTCTTCTACTAATGCTCTTTCCCTGGAGTCTTTTTTATTTTATTTTATAGTGCTTGATATTAAGAGACAATGCAGTGAAGAAAAAAGGGATGATTGTTGTTTTGAGTTATAGCATATCTAAACTTGGTTTATTTTCTAGTCATGTGAACTTGTTCAAATTGTTTGCAATTTAAGATGTAGTCTTTACTTGAAACAAATGCATCCTGATCCATAAGTATTCTCTGCATCTAATTCATGAGGTTTCATTGGGATACATCTGAGTTGTTACTGGAATTTGGAGTGTTGATACTTATGCACAGTAAAGAAAATGTATGAGCAGAGCTAGAAAGCCCACTAATTATCACTTGATTTTTGCATTCACAGTATAAGTTCATCCTTGTTGACTAAGGAAAAGTATTGGGACAAGTTACAGAGGAAGATTTTTACGAAAATTTACAGAGAGGTTTTTACTGTGTTTTCTATGACAAACATTTCTACCCAAAGAACGTTGTTCACTTGAATTTAATTCCGAAAGGCCTCAATTGAATATATATTGGAGGTAACTGAGTTGAGAGAGAGTGGACAGAGAGATAAGAATGTCATCTGAATTTGTTTTGCTCTGTAAAATGCCAAGATTTGGGGAGCAAATCTAGAGATCTTGAGTTATGAAGTGAAACACTTTGTACCTTAAGGTCTATTCTTTTCTATACCTCCCCAATTACTGGCAAGTGATTGGGACTTAGAAGAAACCCTTAGAATACTCTTAAAGTATGTGTTCACATCCATGATTTAGTCAAGCCACAGTTGCAGCATCTTATTTGAACCATAGCGTATAGAGACCTTGTTCGGCTTTGTATTGAGCTTATAAAGGCTCGACTTTATTTGCTTATGGGGTTCTATGCTATGAGACCATTGTTTTTTGTTACAAGTAGGTCACAATCACTTTTAGCCATTGGATGTGAAATCCAATAGATGAAGGTGTGTCACAACATTCGAGGAATTTTATTTTTGACTTTGTGCCAAACCTAGTGGTCAATGATGATTGTGATATCCTTGTATCGAAAGTAAATGGTCTCATATGCATTTCCTTTTCTTATTTTATTCCTGAGAAACTTAATACTAATATAAGACATTTCCCAGAAACCAAAAAAATTCTCACAGATTTAGGTCGACTTGTCACACGCAATATCGGAAGGGAGCACCTTTGAGCATGATTGATGCAGGGAACTGGAGATATGAATTAGCATATTTGAACTTGGTAAAATTCCTTCAAAGCCCAAGATTTGTGAGATATTTATGGAAGGTACCCATGCAAAATTTGTGCCATTTAGGCCCCAAACCTAGCATGAATCCTTGTATTTCCTATGGCTATTTCACCCTTGATCACTGTTTCTTACTAGGTGAGAAATAGCTAACTAACCATAATGCCCAATGTCTCTTCAATTTATGCCAATTATTGGATGGTTCATATCGAGGGACCTCTTGGGTTTTTTCAGCCTCATGGGACAAACTAGTTTGTTTTCTGGTTAATATAGCCATACCTTAATTACATCTGAAATGGACTTTTGAGTTTCATGCAGCTATCATGACAGGGGGATATCCAGTCATAACGGTCACCCTTATTGGGTTAAAACCATTATTCAAGAGTCGAGACTATATACTAAGTGGAACATTTGAGTTGAAGAAGTCTTTGGAAGGTTTGGTGCTCCGGTTCTCTGGATATATAGATGCATTACTATCTGGATATTTTTCTTCCAACATATGAAGTTTGAGGTAGTCTTCATAGAAAACTTGGTGTTTCTTGTAATATAATACATGGTACCCATCTTCATGAAGCCGTAACATGAAAATGTTCTTGAATAATAATGCTTGAGGCCTGGGCCTAATGTTGCTCTTTTACTTGTATTCTTTTGTAATGACCACTTCTAATTGTGGTTAACTATCTGCTTATAGTGCTTAGTTATTTTGATAATTGCCTACCTGCTCATGCTAGGAAACATGCTTCTGATCTCATGTTTTTTTCTTCCCCTTCTTATTCCTGAGAACAATGGGAACAACGGGAAAAATGGTAGCTCTATCCATTTTAATTCCCTTTCTTGTATTTGGCGGTTTAGTTACAAATCTCATGGCATCTTCTGGTATAAAATAAAGGATTTTGACCACCCTTTGCTTGTCTTGGCGTTAGCCCATTTTTTACTCACGTTGCTTGAGGTTAACTCATTATCTGAAGATCAGAGTTGCATTGGGACAACCAGTCCGGTTCTTAAACAAATGTGCACGTGTACAATTACACGCATGCATGCACGCAAACACATGCACACGCACAATACAGAGAGAGAGAGAGAGAGAGAGGCAGGTGATTCTCTCCAAATCAACAAAAACTGAAATCGTATACCCCTGTCAATTACTGCAGATAGTGATGGGAGGTCTGCATTACATTGGGCAGTGGACCGAGGCCATCTCGATATTGTGGAGCTTCTTATAAAGAAGAATGCAGATGTTAATGCTAAGGTATGCATGCATCTTTCTCTCTGTCATGCTCTCTCTACTTGGTACCATTGGTTTAAGATCAAATCATGGATGTGCCTATTAGATTGTTCCTCTCAGTCTTCAAGAACTCGGACCGGTGAGTCAAACGGTCACCCACTAGTGTGAGTCGAATCAGTGCAGTCAGCGAGTGCACTCGGGTAACTCGGCCAAACTAAAGAAAACAAGAATGTAAGCAAAATTTTAAAAGTTTAAAATGGGAACAAGGTTTAGGTAATTCAAATCTTCCTCAAAAAATTATTTAACATTATTTGCACGCACACATAGGTCTAACTCTGGTCTAACTCCCAATTTAGGGAGTGACTCAAAAGTGTGTGGCTGCCGGTCCCTGTTCAATTCAGGGAGTTCTGAGTCGGACTGGTGTTTTTTGGATCTGAGTCAAACTGTTGTTTATGGTGGTTCCTATTATGATAACTATACTACAGGAACGGTTGTTCTCTTATCAGTAGTAATGCCATGTCATCATTTATCATCATCATCATCATCCGAGCCTTATCCGAACTATGGGTTCGGCTATATAAATTTTGTTATGCCATTCCGCTATATCAAGGGCCGTACGTACCCTCAGTCAGACTATTAGTCATCATATTTTTTCTCAATACTACTTTCCACGTCCAATAATGCATCGCTTGTCTTACAGCAATGTCATAATGCAATGTCACCATTTCCACAAAGAGAGAGAGAGAGAGAGAGAGAGAGAGAGAGAGAGAGGATAACCATTCTACAAGAGCACTTGTTCTTATTAAGATAGCCATACTATGGTTTGAGATTAAGTTCTTCCATCGAAACCAAGATATCATTCCTCTCTCCATAGATATGGTTAGCTAGCTTGAGGGGTGGCAAACCCTTTGAATTCTTGCTTTGGCGATCTCGGGGCGAGAGCCTTAGTGGAGCTCACGGCCTCCGCTTTTAAGGATCTCAATCCTTGAACCCCGATTTGGAAAGGGGATTGCGATAAAACTAAAGGTGGGGGCACAATTCCAAGGGTGTGTCAAAATTTATTGAATTTTGAAATTGGTATCTTTGATTTCCTGCTGAGTTTTTGCTTTTTGACTACCACAGCACCCGTTGATATTGGTTTTCATGGTCGTGGTTTGCATCAGTAATTAAAAAGTGGACAAGATGACTATCAGGTCCTGGATGATCCCAAACTGCAATATAGCTCGGTTGTCCAAAATCGAGTGGTTCATGTAGTGAATTGGGGCATCACCAGTTCACTATAGGGGGTCTAGCAATTCCTGAGCTTTATTCATACTAGAGCGGTATATCTCATGTTTCTATGTGACTAATAGGCTATAGAGTTACAGGTAATTCTAAAAAGGCAAATTGCACATTTTTTCAAATAAATATATATTTTCTAAAGGTGCTTCCCTGGTGCACCCATATACATATAGTACATATCAGGGGCAGTTGCCTGGCCACTCCTTGAACAATGCTTCCAAGCTAGGGAGTTACACTGACAAGGCAATCCCAGGCTCCTGCCCCTGCTTCCTCTTCCAACAACAATAGCGTTGTCTTTCACACTTGCTTGCACATCATTGCATTAGGTTTTGTCTGTTAATCTTTTCTTTGTGCCGATTCTTGCGATATATGGAGTTGATTTTGTGGATAGTTTAATAATACAATATCCAAGTGTCTTTTAACACACTTGGGATGCTCATGCATTTTGGAAGATCTTTGCTTCAAGACCACATGCATTGTCTGAAGATGATTAAGATCCCTGGGATGTAAAACCGATTGCTTGTCTTGTATGTCCTAGTGCATAGGGTGTGTGGAGAGAGAGAGAGAGAGATTATGTTTAAGACCTGGTAATTTGTATGTTGCTGGTTTATGTGAGAGAGAGAGAGAGACAGCGAAAGAGAGGGGGGAGAAAGAGAGAGAGAGAGAGAGGTGGAAGGTGATGAAACTAGGGCTCATGTTTGACTGGTAAAGGAGTTCTCTCCTTTATTGGAACTGATATTGAAAAGTTCAATCCAGGATAACGAGGGCCAAACTGCATTGCACTATGCAGCCGTGTGCGATAGAGAATTGATCGCGAAGCTCCTCATAGAGCACGGAGCTGATGGGTCTGTGAAAGACAATGATGGAAATACCCCCCGCGACGTCTGCACGGGTCGGACTTGGACTTGGATCTGAGTTTCAGCTTCTTTCTTTTTACCTTTTCCTTTTGTGTAATCTGGAATTTGAAGCTTGGACCGCAGTGATAAGGCTCTTAAGCCCTGACCACTAAGCCAAGAAGAGGGGCCCTCTTTTACCCTTTTTTGAAGGTCCATTTGCCCCATCTCATGTTGGCATTTGTAAATATATATTCTGATTTTTTTTTTTTATCCATACTTATGGTACACAATTCTTACTTTCTTATTAAGATGCAGTCTAGCATTAATTCCATAGGAAATCACCTCTGCCAAGATACTTTTACCCTTGGCCGACTCAAGTAACTTGGCTGTGTCTGAGTGGACTCGAGCCGAGTTACATGCACCTATGTAAGTTGTAGAAAAGTAAAGAATAAGTAAAAAATTTCTAAAAAGTAGACGATAGTCAGAAATTTTTTAAGAGGGTTACTAGAACTTTTTAGAAGACTAAAGAAGAAAAAAAAATCTATTTAAAATACACGGGAATTGGCTTGACTGGTTAGCAGTTGACATTATGTGGTTAACGCTGAAATTTTTTTTAAAAGAAATATATTGAAAATGCACTTTGAATATTTGATATATACCTAGAATATTTTAGAAAATTTTAAAAATAAGGGGAGCAAAAAAGTTTCCATCTAAAAAATATTTCTAACCAATATATTAGTGATGGGTGCGGTTTTTGTAAGGATGCAACTTTAAACAATCCAATCAAGGCGCACCTTAAATTTTTATCATAACATATAATTTTGTTATAAAAAAAATTCTTAGTAGTATCTTAAAATCTATTTTCATACCTAGTTGGAAAATTTAAAATTCTAAAAATGGTTAAAATCAAGTAGATCTATAAATCTATGAAAATTTTGAAAATGGTAATGTGTAGCAAGATGTACTATTTTTTATACTCAAATTATTTTTTTTCATATCCATGCATCTCAAGGTTGAGATGATCGATTAGAAGGTTTTTTTAACATTAAAACAACATTTTCGATAGATTTTTGAGGTGCATCTGTGATTATACATTTTAAAGTTGCAACTTTATATAAACTTTTTTCTCATTGATTTCTAAATTTTTTTTGTACTTTTGAACTTTTTTTTGTTTTCAGGAGGTTTTTGGTGCTTGGTAAGTTAGCACCCAACTTGCCACTAGAGCAAGGCCAAATTATTCCAGCGAGTCTGACTGGACTCGCTGCCACTAGAGCAAGGCCAAATTATTCCACCGAGTCCTACTGGACTCGCTGCCACTAGAGCAAGTCCAAGTTACTCTGTTGAGTCTGATTGGACTCGGTTAAAAGATGCGCTTAAAAGATGAACTATTTAATTTTTTACTTATTTTATTTAATTAAAATGCGCACAATCATGAGATAGAATAGGTGAAAATTGGAGAAATACCAATAGTTGATTAGTGTAAAATAAAATAAAATCTTAGCATATTCTAGGTGGCATTATTTTGTAGATGTTTGGCACATATCTTATATTATGTATAAAATTAACTGGTGATCGTTTAAGTGATTTTCAAGTATTTTTAGCTATCTCTGACTAAGGATAAGTGATGTTCATTAAATTACTTTAAATAAAATAAAAATAGCCTTTTACAAAGATAAATTTGTAAGTAAAACCACCTATGAGTTCATTTAAATAACTTTATGATGGAAACAACCAAACAATAGATAACTCGTTATCAAGTTTTATTTTATTGAAACGGTGAACCGTCTTTGATAACAACTACATTCAAACAAGCACTAAAAAAAATAGAAGACCTTAGAAATCTGTCCTTCATACAAACAACCCATCCAAGAGACATTTACCAGGCGATTCTGGCATATGGGTTGGCTGCAAATTGCCTCACGATTCTGGAAAGGTCAAAGGGAACAAGTATCTACTTCAGTGTTCTCTCTCTAGGATTATTTCAGGTAGTTCAGCAGTAAGAATCGAACTAAAAATGCACGTATTAACGCCTATAGCTAACCAATTAAGCCCTAGCCCGATGCATAAAACAATTGTTCTTTGGAGACAAACCCCTCAATTGCACTGGACATCTTTTTTAAAGATCGTTAATAATCTGATGTTGATTTGATTTGATTGGTTAAGATTGTTAATAATCTGATGTTGATTTGATTTGATTGGTTGGCTGACTAATTGAGTAGAGCATTCTTAAATGGCCCTCTTAGCTCCAATGACAAAGGTTAAGCAAAAGCAAAGAATATGCCAACCCTTACTATACAAACAGTTGCTCCGAAATAGGGATGGCAACGAGCCGGGGCATGATCGGGTCTAGCTCTGGCCGTGGTTGTGTCAGCATCACATTTTCTATCCCAGGCCGTAGTTTTTTAAGACCAGGCTGCCCAGGGTTTTAAAATTGCAGTGCCGGTAAAGAGACCGAACCTTGACACGCCAAACTTTTGACACCGGACCAATATGAAAGCAAATCCACTGTACCCAATCAAGGATCACGAAATAACCAAACAAGGGATCACGAAATATTGCCCGCACACACAGCACATCATTCCTGCAATTTGAGGAAAAAGCTCAGAGGAAAAACATATGATTTTCATGGAATCATGCAAGGACATTTGGTGGAAGATTATCAGCAAGTTATGCAGGAGTGGCTAAGTTTTTGTATAATGATACAGGCATTCGCTACATGTAACTTTGCACTCATAGATAACAAGAACTGAAGATATTGAGCCATATAACTTTGGATAGTAGTAGAGATTGTGAGTGAGACCTCTACACCTGCGAAAAATGCTGCTCCCATCTATGGATTAGTACCGAGCTCTTCACAAAACCAACTGCAGAGTCTCAATTTGGATCTACTATTTCCACTCTATCAATTGGATATGCCAGATTCTTCGGCCGAATTAGCTCATCATTTTAAAAAAGGTAGATTTGACATCAAGTAGAGTTTATTGAAGATATTGAGCTATATAACTTTGATTAGCTCTACATTTAAAAGATAGTACATTTGCCCTAAATACAGATTTCCATTGTAGTACAAAGGCTTGTTGGAAAAGCCAGAAAACCAAGAACAATACAAATCATGATGAGAAAGCAACTAGGAATATCTTATCCTCAAAAAGAAGCTAACAAGAAAAGAAAAATAGAATCCCTATCCCATTGCAGGAAAAAATCTTAAAAAAACAAAACAAAAAAATCCTCAAGTATTCTTACTAAAAAAGATTTTCACATCCCATATGAGTAAAAAATAACCTTCCCACTCTCACGTTGGAGAGAGATGGGAGCTCCAAAACCTGCATCAGAGAGAGAGGAGAGGGGGGGGGGGGGGAGATCCAAAACCCCTTAATTGCATGAGAGCTCAAAAGATGAACAATCCTAGAAAGAGAGAGAGAGGAAGAGAGCGCTTAAAGCTCATAATGTGAAAAATAATCCTAGAGGGAGTATCTAGAGCTCATCATGTGAAGAATCCTCATCCTCCTCACCAGAACCACCAGCCCCACCTGACCTCTGATACACACTACTGATTACAGGATTGCACACTGCCTCCACCTCCTTCAGCTTCTCATCATAATCCTCCTTCTCAGCGCTCTGGTTCTCATCCATCCACTCCAAAGCCTCCTTTAGTGCAGCCTCAATCTGTTCTTTCTCCGAGGCCTCAATCTTTTCCCCCAACTTGTCCTTGTCCCCAATTGTGTTCTTCATGTTGTAGACATAAGTCTCAAGGGCATTTCGGGCATCGATCTTTTCCTTGACCTTCTTGTCCTCCTCTGCATATTTTTCGGCCTCTCTTATCATTTCATCGATCTCCGCTTGGGTTAGGCGCCCTTTGTCATTGGTTATTGTGATCTTCTCTGACTTTCCAGTGCCCTTGTCCTCAGCCTTCACATTTAGAATGCCATTTGCATCTACCTCGAATGTGACCTCGATTTGTGGCACTCCCCTGAGAGTACAAACATTGTAGCATATTTATTTGAAAGCTCTCTCTCTCTCTCTCACACACACATTTCTGTTCTTTCTCCCTCTCTCTCTCTTGTCCCCTCATCTCTCTCCCTCTCCCCCCTCGCTCTCTCTCTTTGTGATGAAAATATGGACTACAGCTCTGAACTGAGCAGAGCCCAAGCTAGAGTCAGCTGGCAAGGCCAAATCTGTAAAACCAAGGCAACCTTGGGACCAGGGGAGACCTGAACTAGGTCCTAAGATTTTTTAAAAGACCTGGCAACCTGCCAGGTCCAAAGGACTCACTGGAGTCTGAACCAGTGATGCAACCATTCCCCCCCTCCCCCCCCCCCCCCCCTTATCTCTCTCTCTCCATGGGATGAAATTAAGAACATCAAGACAAACCTTGGAGCAGGAGGGATTCCTGATAGTTCGAATTTGCCGAGCTCCCTGCAGTCCTTTGTAAGACTCCTTTCACCCTCAAAGACCTACAACACAAGCCCAGCTAAATGAATCTCTAGGATGTTGCACCTTGAAGTGGGGATGAGAGAGCTCAATGAATCCCTAGGATGTTGCACCTTGAAGTGGGGATGAGAGAAAGAGAGAGATATACCTGGATAGAAACAGTGGTTTGCTGATCCTGATAAGTGGTGAACACCTGAGACTTCTTTGTGGGGATAACAGTGTTTCTCGGAATGAGCTTTGTCATCACTCCACCGACGGTTTCAATACCAAGAGTAAGAGGGGCCACATCCAACAAGAGAATGTCTGAACCAATATAACCAACAAAGATTCCATCAATTTCCAGACTGTAAACATAAACTTTATAGTGTGTTTTGGAAACACTTTAAAACAGCATTTTGGGGCTTAAGGCCTTGTCTTTCCAAGGTGTTCAAAACTCCAAAGTGGGAAGGCATGTAGGAGCCTCAAACACCTTCCCAACATGATGTAAAATGTCCTAAATAAGCGGAGTATGCATCATAATCTGAAAGGGGTCGTAACCACTTTTTTTGTAACTGTACAACCAGCTCTAAACAATGGTCACCTGCTCTGGTTATTGCTTGAAGGGATATATTTCCTAAGCCATTCCATTTGGAATGCTAGTCATTTTCAAAACTGCTCCTAAAATTCACATAACATGCATTTGATATCCATGTATATATCTTACTCAAAGCAACATAAAAACCATGAGTACAAAAAGAACAAAATGAATTACCTTTCGTTTCTTCTCCACCCTCTCCACTCAAAATGCTACCTTGAACAGCTGCACCAAAAGCTACAGCTTCATCTGGGTTGACCCCTTTGTTGGGCTCCTTGCCATCAAAGTAATCCTTCAGCAGCTGCTGAACTTTGGGGATTCTAGTGCTACCGCCCACCAAAACAATTTCCTCAATTTCGTTCTTCTCTAATCCTGCATCATCCATGGCCTTCTTAACAGGTCCCATTGTCTTTCTAAACAAGTCATTGTTGAGCTCCTCAAATCGAGCTCTAGTCAAGGGCTCTGAGAAGTCCAAGCCATCAAAGAGAGATTCAATTTCTACACGAACTTGGTGTTGGTTGCTTAGCGCTCTCTTTGCTCGCTCACATTCTCTCCTTAGTTTCCCGAGAGCCCTGTTGTCCTTGCTAATGTCCTTTCCATGCTTTTTCTTGATCAATTTGATGAAGTACTCCATTATTCGCTGATCAAAATCCTCACCTGAAGAAGGGAAAGAATAATGAGTCATTAATTGCTCATAAACTGGTACGTCTAGGTCTAAGGAATTTTCTGAGGAGTTTTCAAAATTTTTATGGTTTCTTTGAGTCTGAGAAATCATTGGGAAATTATAGGGAAAGGAAAACAAGTTGATGTGCCAGTATGGAAAAAAGTGGAGAAAGAAAATATTGAAGACGAGCATAAAATTGACATACGAAAGCAGCAGATGAGATATGAGATAAGAGCAGTGTTAGCAAAATCAAACCAGAACGGTTAACCCGATATGGGGTTGGGAACGGTTAAAACCGGAACCGGACTAACCGATCAAGTAGATTTTAAAAAAAAAAAAAAAAAATAGAAAAACTTAGATTAAATGTATAATATCTTATTACATACATTTATCTTACAAAAGAAATAATTGAAACAACTTTTTATATAAATTCATATTTGAATACTATCGTCCTATACATGATCCCAAGCAGGTCACATAAATCTTTTTGTTTCCTAGAACGAAGTCGATAATAAGTTTACAACACCCTACCACAAATGTAGGCAGAAACATTACATTAGTCTATGCTTATTACTAAAAAATATAAGCACACATAGATGTTTACGCACTCCAGTTTCAAGTTTTAAAACACTTCAAAATACTGCTAATCATAATTAGAGACAATGGAAAAGAAATTGATCCACCAACTTTTACATGTCCATGCAGAATTTCATCTGTAAAAGATGAGATATAACAGGTAGAGAGGCCAACACACATAGGTTTTGTCATATTACTCAAAACAACATATTTTTATTAAAAAAAATTATTTTATTAAGAAAAATAGAAAAACACTTCTCATATTCATAAAAAATAATCATTTTATGAAGCAAAATATCTTTTTTTTTGAAAAATCGATTTCTCAAACACTCCTAAAATCGAGCAACATTTCAAGCAAGAAACGACTCTCAATGTTTGGATAATCGAACAAATCAACACACAAGCACGGTAAAGGCTTCGATCACCCTTTCAAATGCACCAAAAGTCATAAAAAAATATTTGGTATTCTTGATTTAATTGAAAAAATGTGGAAAATTCAGATTTGTGAAATCGAGCAAGAGAAAATTCAATATAAAATGAAGCCTTGATGATCAAAATACACAAATCAATTTGTTAAAAAACGACCAAAAATCGATCTAAAATCTGTTTTTTTGGATCGATCATAGGTTCTTCGAGCACATCTTTTCGGGCCAAAATCAACCCCCAATATTTTGTTTTCTGAACAAATTGAAAGAGGTATATCGTAAATGATTCTATTAGGATTAAAAGAATTTCAGCAAACAACATTGGCTATTGAAGATGGTATTGATGAAATGGCAGAAACTTCAAAAGGAGTGAAATTTCGCCATTTCAATCCACAAAATCTCTTGATTTTTTAATCTTTAATTCAAATTTGCTTGTTCCAAAGACAATAAATAGTGTTTTACAGCCATAAAGCCTGAAAAACACCAAAAAAAGGCAGGAAAAAAAAAATAGAAAAAATCGATATGTGAATTCCTGCATCAAATAACGGCTTCAATTGAAAATAACAGGCGTTATTTTAACTATACCGTTATTTATCTATAAAACCCGTTATATCCACTAACCGGTCCCGTTAGCTGCAAAACCGGCCAGTTTGACCAAAAACACGGCCAGTTCGACCCCTAACCGGACCGTTTTGGGCCTGAAATTTTATGGGGTTGTACCCTAGGCTAGGAGATCCCCAAAACCACCCCTAACCGGACTCGGAACCCTAGCGGTTTCGAGCTAACCGGCTGATTCCGGTTTTAACCGACCGATTTTTCTAACAATGGATAAGAGTAAAACTAGAAAAAAATAATTGTCAGTTAAGTTAAAAGCATTTGGAGACCAGAGATCTATCCTTACCTCCAAGGTGGGTGTCACCATTTGTGGCCAGAACTTCAAAAACACCATTATCAATGGTCAAGATACTGACATCGAATGTGCCACCACCAAGGTCAAACACAAGGATGTTCTTCTCTCCACCCTTTTTATCCATACCATAGGCAATGGCTGCAGCAGTTGGCTCATTAATTATACGAGCTACATTTAGCCCGGCTATCACACCAGCGTCTTTTGTTGCTTGCCTTTGAGCATCATTGAAATAGGCTGAACACACAAGAAAAGAGTGAAAACTAAGACCAGTGCAACAACTTTTGAGAGAGAGAGAGAGAGAATCATTGATCATGAAAATAGTTACCTGGTACAGTAACAACGGCGTCCTTAATGTCCTTTCCCAAGAAAGATTCAGCGGTCTCTTTCATCTTGATCAGTACCATAGCACTGATCTCCTCAGGGCTAAACACCTTTGTATCCCCATCCTTCATCTTGACTTGAACGTATGGCTTTCCATCCTTGTTAACAATTTTGTAGGGGACAAGCTTCATGTCCCTTTGTACCTCCTTATCTTCAAACCTGCCTCAAAAGAAGTACAAGTTGCTAGTACAAGTTGCTAAAGGGAGGACCTTTCAGAGAAAGAGGTCTTAACTTCCTTTTTTTTCCCTTATTTATTTATTTTTAATTGGGAGGTAAGTTAGGTTTAATCCCCTCAAAACAACAATTGGGTCCAAACCTGAACAAATTTGACTCGAAATTATTATAAAGTTGAACTCACTTTCTTCCTATCAGCCTTTTGACATCAAAGATAGTTCTTTCTGCGTTGACAGCGGCCTGATTCTTTGCAGCCTCACCAATCAATCTCTCAGTGTCAGTAAATGCCACCCAAGATGGGGTGATCCGATTTCCTTGATCATTGGCTATGATTTCCACATGACCACTCTTATAGACACCAACACATGAGTAAGTAGTTCCAAGATCAATTCCAATGACCGTTCCCAACTTGGTAGCTTCCTCTTTTGCGACAACAAAAGCAAAAAGACATCCTGTAAACGAAAAACTTTGATGAATGCAAACAGCTTTATTAAAAGAGCGCAACATAAATATCATTTGTATGGTACAACTTGGAATGGGCTCAATTAAAAGTAAAAAGCCATTTAAAGATAGAAAAGAAATCCAAATTTGCAGGTTGTCCTTGGAATGAGATAATTAGAAGAAAACAACAAAGAATATATAAAGACGTGGGGCTGATTAAAACCAATTTATTTACAAGTTTATTCACTATTAGAGTTTGATCATTATGCTAAATTCATAAACAACAATTGATACCAAATCAGGTCTTTGTAAAAGATTTGTTTATGAGATTACAAATTTTCTCAACTGCAATATAGACATGACTCTTTGTTGGGTAATTTTCATTGCATTTTTTGTTTCACATCCTTTTCTTTTTCCTTTTCCTCATTTGTGGAGATTTTTTCAGTAGTCTTTCCTCACCTTTGTTGGATTCTTCCCTTTTTTTATTGCTCTTTCCATGGTTTCCTTGCATTCTTTGTAATATTGTATATACTTTGCAGGGGCATCTTCATGGGATTTTTACACACTGATTTTGCCTCTAATAGCTGAAGTTGTCAAATTTAGTTAATATCTAAATTGCTATCATAATATCTTATATTCAGGAGTCAGGATATCAGTTACTTATCGTCATCATCATAGCCTTTTCCCAACTATTTGGGATTGGCTATATGAATCCTGATCCGTAGTGCTACTCTATCGAGGACCATACCCACATAAGTGAGACCATAAATCCCCATATCTATTCTCACTGCTTCCAACCATGTCCTTTTGGGCCTATCGCTTATTTTTTTTTAATCTTACACTTGAACCAACTCATACCTCATAATGAGACTGCACTGCATGTGGCCAGCCCATATGAGTCTACTTTCTCTCATCTTATTGCCTATTAGAGCCACACATATAGGTTCTCTCTAATGTATTCATTCCGAATTCTATCCCTTGTTATATATTACTTATATGGATCAAATTTGGTACCCCAAGCAAAAAATAAATAAACATACATAGCTGGGTTTTATTAATTTTTTATGTTTCAGTTTCACAAGGATCATCAAAAAATCCAGAGAAAAAAATAATTAAGTTTTGCAAATATCACTTTGGCCACCACCCTGTAACCCGCCAAAAAATGCATATTTTCTCCTGATCCTCATAGAAAGAGGGGAAAAGTTGGGTTTTATCCCCATTTATTAGTGAAAAGTAATCAGACAAATATTGACGAACTAAGCGCATTCCTTGGAAAAATATAATCTAGTGCCATGAAAAATCAGACCTCATTTTGAAGTAATTCAGCATATTTCTACGGATCCAAAAACTACTCTTTACAGGAAAAATTCATCAGCAATTTGCAGGAGTAAAGCTCATTTTATTGGAAGTCTAAGTCCATTTAGTGGACAGTTTAAGCTTCTCCCATGAAAATCGGAGCTCATTCCAGATCAATTAAAATTCATAAATGCTGAACAATCAACCAGAAAAAGTAAAAATGGTGAATAAATACGATTAAAATGCAAATTATGTTAATTTCGTGAAAAATATAAGCCCATGCGATGGACAATTTAACCTTATTACATGAAAAATCAGAACTCATCCTAGGTCAATTACAGTGTATAATCAACCAGAAGAAAAAATAATACATGGTGAAAATAAATGGATCATAATGAAGATAACTCCATGGAAAATCCAAGCCATTCCACAGAAATTTTATTCCACCGAAAACTATAACTTACTCCAGATCAGTTGAAGAAAAAATAATACATGGTGCAAATAAATGGATCATAATGAAAAAAATGGCACAGAAAATCCAAGCCATACGACAGAAATTTCAATCATATCCCACGAAAAACTAGAACTTACTCCAGATCAGTTGGAGTTCATAAATGCTCAATAATCAACCGAAAAAACAAAAAAAATAGAATAGCAAAATATATTAAAATGCAAATTACCTGAAGCTATAAGGGCTAGGACCATCAAAGAACCTCGATCCCTAAATGGCAGTTCCATTGATCAGAGAGAGAAACAAAAACAAAACCAGAAAATCCCGTAAGGGCGTAGGCGTTTATAGGCCTGAGAGAGAGAGAGAGAGAGAGAGAGAAAATATTAGTGTAGAGTTAGAGAGAGAAAAGGCCAACCAAAAAATCCCTTAAAAATGCGTCTTAGGGGATCTAATTTCAGGACAAATCAGCTCCAAGGGATTTTTACACGTGGATCGGGGTCGTGTTTCAACCAATAACATATTGCCACGTCGCGAAGGGAGTCAGATTTTGGCGAGGCCCAATGAGAGTTCAGACACCAGCACTGATGAGCCAATCAGAGGCGAGATCTCCGTGGGGCGATATCGACCCTCCATTGATGAGATCGTGAAATCTGACGGTTCCACCACAAGCATAAGTTCCGCGTGCGGCATATACTGTGTTCTCGCCAGACCATGATATATGTTTAGTCCTACTCTAGAGAATTTTTTAATTTAAAATTTTGTAACCATCTAAAAATAACTAGATAATTATTTTTAATTTATTTATTTTTAAGTGACTCGATTTGTGTGTGTCATGGGCAATGCTAATCTTCTTTATAATGTTCCAATTTTATAGGATGTCTCAAAAGTTTTCAATTATTTTCACAACAAAAAAATTGAGTTTTAAATTTTTTATAATTATTTTCAAAATTTCAAGTTTTTTATACTTGGATCTCACCTTTAAAATTGGGATAGTATCTATTCAATTTGAGACATTATTTTTAGAGAGAGTGCAAGGAAAATATTTTTTATTGAGACTAGTCTATGCATGGAAGACAATGGGTTCCCAAAATTTCGAGTAAGAAAATTGCTCCTATATTAGGTCTCATTTGATGGAGAAAATTGCTCCAAGATTAGGTCTTATTTGATGGACGAAATGTATACTCTTGCAGGAGCATAAAACTTTGGGCAAGCTTTGTATGCTTGCCCTATAACATAAAACTTAGAGGGTGCCGTTTGAATAGAGCCTAGGCTTTCAATTAGAGCCTACCTTCAAATAGTATCGTGGAATGTGGTTTCAATACTGAAATTTTTTTTGATAATCTTCAAATATATTTTAATATTTATTTATAAAATTTAAAGCTTTAAAAAATAGTGTATAACGAGAGATCTATGAAAGTTTTTAAAATTGACGGTCTAAATATGTATTACAAAATACACTATTTCCAAAACTTGAAATTTATTTTTTTCTCTTGTCCATGCATCTTGATATCTGGATGATCAATTTGATGATATTTAGGCGTCAAAACAACCTATTCTAGTGAAAGTTTTGAGGTAGGCTCGAATTTTATTGTTTAGAGCCTCGGCTCTACATAAACTTTTTCCAAACATATATACTTCCCCTTATCCAACCATCCATTCTCAATGGAGGGCTAAGATTGCCCCAATTACAATCTCACTTCTCTACACTATTTTATTTTAAATTTGTTTTCTATTAACTATTTTGACACCAAATTTTGTATGTCCAATCCTCTATTAAACTCGCACTAGCGAAAAATATAAAAAAAATATTTTCAATAAAATAAAAGGATCAAAAGACCCTTAAAGGTTTCAAGAGGTATTTTGGTCATTATATTTTATAGAAAAATTATTTTTAATATTTTTTTATAGGTGCGCCCTAATGAGAAGATGACACGTACCAAATTTCATAATCATACAATTTGTATAAAAAAATAAAATACTTTGAGACGTCGGATCTAAGATCAAACGGTGAATGACTCTCTTGATCAAAATTGGACGATTGGATGGTAGGGGAAGCATCGATCTTCTATGTTGTAGGGGAAGTATAGAAACATTTCCCTAAAAAGGCTGCTTGGTGCAAGAAAAATAAGCGCCCCCAACCCCCCCCCACCCCCCTCCTCTAATTTCCAGAATGTCTTGTTCACTTGACCGTCCATTTAGTTACTTATTTGCAAGATCATATCCACAAGATCTATATCATTTTTTGAGCTTAAGTAGAATGTGAAAATTAATTTTAAAGCCATAATGTAGAATGTGAAAATTGATTTTAAAGCCATTATGGAAATTTCCAACGCTCAAAGTGCTTTTCGAACCAACATTCAAGGGGAGGCTTTACTTTGTTTTTATAAAGCCTGGGCTTTATAGAAACTGCATCCTTTAAGCTCCTATCTATGGTACAAGCAGTTCCCTTCTAGCCTAGGTCATTTTACAGTGAATCGACCGTCCGAGTCACCATTTCACATTAGATAATTATCGTTTTACTATACGGAACCGTTGGTTCCCTTCTAGACTAGGCCATTTTTCAATAGGGAAAGGTTTCTATACGTCCCCTACAACATAGAAGATCTATGCTTCCCCTACCATCTAGTCGTCATCCAATTTTGATCAAGAGAGCCACTCACCGTTTGATCTTAGATCCGACATCTCAAAGTATTATATTTTTAATTTTTTTTATAAAATTTTTATGGATATGAAATTTGGTACATGCCATCTTCTCATTGAGGTGCACCTATAAAAAATATTAAAAATAATTTTTTAATAAAATATAATAACCAAAATACCCCTTGAAATTTTCAAGGGTACTTTAATCATTCTATTTTATTGAAAATATTTGTTTATATATTTTTCGCTAGTACGAGTTTAATAGAGGATTGGATATACAAATTTTGGTATCAAAATAGTTTATAGAAAAAACCATTAAAAATATGACAATGTGATTAGGGCAATCTTAGCCTTCCATAGAATGGAGGGTTGGATAAAAAGAAGTGTGTTTTATACTGTAAGTAAATCATAGAAAGCTTGCATTTTCAATATATACACATAACTGCTGGTTCCCTTCTAGACTAGGCCATTTTTCAATATATAGGAAAAACTAAAACAAGTTGACTAATTCTGGAGTTGAACTGCGCAATTCCACGACCGGCATTTTTTAAAAGAAAAAGTTTATATAAAGATGCAACCTTATAATGTAGAACTACAGATGCACCTCAAAAATCTATCTGAAAAGGTATTTTTAATGTTGATTGATCATCTCGACATCGAGATGTATGACCATAAAAAACAAAAAGATGTTTAAGTCTAAAAAATAGTGCATTTTACAACATATCATTTGCACCATCCATTTTCAACATTTTCATATGTTCATAAATCTACTTGATTTTAACCATTTTTTATATTTAAAATTTTATAATTAGATATAAAAATAGATTTTGAGATAATTCTAAAGGCATTTTACATCAAATTTATATACCATGATAAAATTTGAAGGTGCACCTTACTTCTACCGGATGCCTCCGTATGCCAACTTCACCCTTTTTTTTAAATCACTGGTTCTTAAACTGGGGGCTAGCTAATAATTGTGCTCTTCTCTCTCTCTCTCTCTCTCTCTCTGAAAAGATGAGCCGAAGAGGTTGGTTCTTAGTCTTGCGGCCTAGCTAATGACTCTGTGCTCTTGCGAAACGCTCTGATTCATTGAATAATTTGTGAGGCCGCAACACAAATGCCCTGACCGTATAATTAAGCCCATTGTGGCTAATGAAGAGAGAGAGAGAGAGCTCTTATACATTGAATGATTTGTCAGGTAGTAAGGCATATGTATACTGATTCTGCAATGGAAGGATACCTTGCAATCTGGGATCCATGAGTGATGAACTTAGAAAGAGAGAGAGAGTTCATGAGTCTAAGAGAGAGAATTCTTTCATTCACATAGTAATTTGTGAAATGGTAAGGCGCATATATATACTGATTATACAACAGAGTCGTATTTTCCCATGTGGGAACCAAGAATTGAGGGATTTACACTTAAACAAAACTGGGAAGTTTATCAAACTACAATTATCAATATATAACATTTTACCGATTTTCAACTCAAGATCATTCGTGCTTTAAACTTTGTAAAATTAAATTAAAAAAATATGGGTCAAATGTTAAATAGGTCATCTCTTAAATATATTTCGTTAAATTTCCCAAAAAAATTAGAGAGAAAAAGAAATGATGACTCTGAGAAGAGAGTTGAAAGAACGTTATCACAGTTCATCATGAGAGTCATAGTCGTCGTTGTCGTTGTCGTCATCATCATCATCAAAGACAGTGCTATAAAATGCGTGAGGATGCGCCACCATCTCCTCTATCGATAATTTCCCATCCTTGTCATCATCGGCCTATAAAAGATTCAAAAAAAAATTTATCAGTGCTAAACTAAACTCGCAGTGTATATATGACAGAGATGGTTCTTCGATCCAGTGGTCTATTTCTAAGTTTGTCGAAAAGTACGTAATCTTCACCTTTAGTACAAAAATGCCACGATCACCGCTAAGCCTTTATTTTATTTTTTAACTTGGGACCTGGTGAAAGTAGAATTCCAGATGTCACATTGTGACACCCGCTGCTATCCTGACTACCTCTACCTAGAAGCCCACTCTCATGATCATCACTAATCATCAGATGTGAAATTGGGCAACAAGGTATGTTCTACTAACTGCACTCAAAAAGCCTGAGAAAGTTTTTTCGGAATTCTTGCAGAGACTAGACAATTTTAGATCTGACAACTTGGGGCGTCCATGACCTTTTCGTACAAAGGGTAATCATCATTATCATTATAGCTTTTTCCTAATTAATTGGTGTTAGCTACAAAGGATAATAATCTAACTATATACAATTTCTTAAACTATAATCTTTCACCTATGAATTTGAAACCAATAGTATAAAAGTGAGAGATTTATGAGAGAGAGACGAGATCTAAATGCCTAAAAAGATTCAAAAGAGAAAAGAGAGCTAGTTTTTTCTCAAAATTAGTTCTAGCCTCAACATGAGAAAAAAGGTGGAGAGAGAGATAGAGAGAGAGAGAGAGAGAGAGAGGTTGTATAACTTCACCAACCTCATGCATCAAATACTTCGAGAAATCCTTGGCATATGAAACTTCTCCAGGATGAAGCTTATGTATGATTGGCATCAAGTCTTCCTCTGTCAAAAACCTGCTCCAAATATTTCAAGGCTTTTGTTACATAGCTGAAAAGGGTGATAATTTTAATTGAAACTTATTCAATCCATTGTTTGGGCTCATAACAAATTAAAAGTTGCTTTTTTTACTCAACCTAGAACCTTGAGCATTGTCCACGGACATGCTGTAGGGGTAACCCATTACCTTCTAGATGGAATTGCCACAACATGGGCATTCTTCTTAGCAAGAATTAATGAAGAAACACTACCATGCATGTGCCACGTGCATGAATCCATGCACATCTACATGTCTGTGTTTGTGTATATGTATGCATACATGTATGTACAACAAGCATGTATGTATTTGTGTGTCCACACTACAAAAATATAGATACATAACATAGAAATGAGTGTTAAAAACATCACCTCTAAAACTGGTTTTCCAAACAAAGTACATCTATATGTCATTTAAATTGAGGGAAAGGTGGGATGATAGATGAAATTAGCATGTTTTTAAAGTGAGAATCCAACGGAAAAGGTTAACAAGAAGTGTCAAAAGTCGTCTAAGGATTGAGTGTATCTTTCAGAGTTTTGACTAGTGCCAAAAAACATGGAAACACGTGTCTATGAACAAATATGTTTGTATTTATGATGCATAGATGAAAATACCCTGAAATAACATATGCTGTACATTTAAAACATGCATGCTTGTGTATATGTTGCTCTGTGGGTATCTGTTTGCAGATGTACATGTGCTTTTTGGGTAGATGATGTATGAATGTGTGTATGCATGTATGTACAAGCATTGATGTATTCATTTGTGTGTGCATTTAGATATATCCATAAGTACCTTTACATGAGAAATGATGAAGATATAAAACATGCAGGATATATAAGTACAGAAACAATGAAAGCATTCAAAGAGAGAGATATTCATGAAGAATTGAATATTGTCAAAAAAAAAAAAAAAGATATTCATGAAGAATGTACTTCTGTGGCAATACACTACACTTCCTCCCATGACCAAAAGACCTACTTACAAGAATTCTCTAGAAATGAGATTTTGGGAACCACTTTGGAATCACTAGACGAGCATTTAAAAAATAAACAAATAAATTGTGTGCCTAAACACTAAGATCTGACTGTAAAAAAATTGGGACAGCCTTTACTCAATGCTATAACACTTTATTTTTTCTCAAGCAATACATACATACACACACACACACATGCACACAAGCACGCACACACACACACATGCACACAAGCACGCACACACACACACATGCACACACATACACACACGCACGCACACACAGACACAAACACACGCGCACACACACACACACTTAAGGTTGCAACCTTTCATGTAGAAGATTACAGTAATCTGTACCGTCCATTTTATTTGAATAGTGTAGATTTGGCACTACCTTAAAAAACATGTCACTTTTTGACATGGTCTTAATAGATACATCACATCTATACTATCCAACTAAATTGGACGGTATAGAACATCACAATTGCAGCCTTAAATAAACCTCATATACAATAGTGGCTACATTGAGAAGGTTACATTCCTGAAACTCTAAAAATACTATTAGTCAGGGCTTTATTACAGGGAATAAATGTTCATTATGCTCCCACAGAAGCATGTAATCTTTTGGCTTCATGAAGAGATGACATACCCATCCTTGTTGATATCAAGCTTTGCAAATATTTGTTTTGGAGTGGATTTGTCTTTGAGAGCATCATCCAAGTGCTCAAACTCATCGATATTATTGTAGATATTATAAGCTTTGTCTTGAAATTCAGAGAGATCAACCTTACTATCATTGTTTCGATCCATTTCTCTGCCAAAAAGATGCATGGTAAGCTTAAATCGATGAAGATCACAATTACTGACTGGTTCTAGATGAATTTATCAGTCATCTAGTGTATAGCAGGGTTTTATAGCTCTCAGAACATTTGGAGATGCATCTCTCTCTCTCTCTCTCTCACACACACACACACACACACACACATGCACACACACACACAAAAAAAAACAACAGAGGGTCATCGAAAAGAATTTTGGGCTTACCTTATTTTCCCTTTACAAAGCCATTGCAGAATCTTTGGCTCTTGACAATCTTCGGGGTGCCAAAAACTGCAAAGAAAATGAAAATTCAAAAGAGAATTCTCGACAAAGATGCATAATAATTCCTGACAATAGAATGCAGAACAAGTTTAGCAATTGAGAGCAAACCATACTTATTGAACTCAGTGAGATTTAGAGATCCATTGCCATCTTCATCTGCATTACGGAACTGCTCCCTCCACCATCCAGGATGACCATTCGCCATGTTGTTAATCTCTATTACAAGATAACCAATTCATGATTCTCAAAAGAAAAAAAAAGAAAAAAAATGAAACAAAAGCAGTTTTATTGAATCCTGTAAATACTAAAAGAAATATGTAAAAAATGTATGAGAATGTAAATAGTGAACAAGTTTCAAGGATACATTACATTTAATTTCCCGCATTTGCTTTGGGGTCATATAATACAATAGTTTATTAACCTAAGGGTTTACTATTGTATCATACATCATCATGTTACCCAGACACTCCTGCAATTTCACATGTCGACATTTGAACACCTAGTCAGACACTTTCAGACATGGGGGACATTAAAAAAGTACTAGAGCACAAGGCTAGGGCTTGAACCCAGGAGATCTTGTGGTATGCTTATGCACACCACGCCAACCACATATTATTACGACAAATATGAACTATTAAAAAATATCTATTGAAAAATCTATTATTTTACTATGTAAAATTTATAGAAAATAAATATCATCTACACGTTAAAAAATCTATTATTTTATTACAAAATAATAATGTACCAATGTCTCTTCCTGTGTCGTACTTTAGGCCGTTGCATCTGACACTTAGGCATCGGATTAGGACACCAGTGTCCCTGTCTAGGTAACATAGCATTACACACATTTGTTAACATCATAACATGTATCAGACTTTTGAACCCTAAGAATTTTGATGCAAGTAATTTTTTTGTAGGGGAATTTCCATCATTTATCATGGTTAGAATGAAAATTTGCTATTCAAACATTGCAATATGTAAGCAATTACTCACACTTTTGAACAAGATGTTTACAAGAAAATAGGGAACAGATGGGTGTAAAAAGGAAATCAGTATGGTTGCATCCTGGTTTAGTATCTTTAGCATGATAATACATAAATGATGGTCTAACCCCATAGACTCTCTCTCTCTCTCTCTCTCTCTCTCTCTCTCTCTCTCCCTCTCCCTCTCCCTCTCCCTCTCCCTCTCCCTCTCTCTCTCCCTACATAGAGAGCTCTCTCAGACTTAAATTCTGGATGGAATGTTCCTATCCTCTAGAATTGCAGTTTTGATTTATTTTATGGTGTGTACATTGGTATTTCTCCTCTTAATTTTGGTTTCTCTCTCCTGTCATGTTTCCTTTAGAGAACCAACATTCCAGCTACTTATCATGAAGTATCAGAGATTGTCATAATAACGGTAACTAAAGCAAGGAGTATAAAGAATCAAAACAAAGGGAAAAAATGTATGTTCTATGTTTTCTTTGCAGCAAAAGTAAGCAAAGGGTATCTCCATATCTCTACTTTTCATTGACAAATAAGAAAACAACAATACAAGGGGAAGTGAGAATTACATATCAAGAATTTTACCAATAACAGGAGCAACCGGAAATAGGCTAAAGAATTTTTAATTGGAAATGCTAGAAAACCACAATTTGCAAACAGAGTTCTTTTCATCAAATCAGGGTTGGAAAACTCGGAGTTACTCAGGCTCAGCAGGCTGCCAGGTCCGGAACCAAACACATGGGAAGAGGCTGAATTTGGCCAGTTATTGTTTTTTTTGTTGGAATTGGCCGAGTCTGTCAGACCTGGGGGTCGGGACTGCAGTTTGTCCCGACCAGAGTCCTTATTTTTCAAAATGTAACAAATTAAGAAGTTAGGTAATAGAGCCCTGAATTCTTTAGGGGAAAACCAAGAAAATGGGCTGCACAATCCTCAATTTTTTTATGCTGGAAAATGTAAAATCTAGCACTCACAAATCCAATTCTTTAACAGTGAAAAGACAAATGAAAGTGGCATGGAATTCTTTATGGTACCTTAGTCTTCCCTAAAAAAGTAAAAACCAGCAAAATCTACCCCACTCTTTGCCTTAAAGACCTCAAAATTAGTGACATGGTGCCCTGTTCCTTCACTGGAAGAAACTAAAACCAGTAACATAATTACCCAAATTTTCATTGGAGAATGCAAAATCCAACAATGTGGTATCCCAAAATTCAGAGAAAATGGGCGTAAATGGATAATTGCAAGCTCAAATTTTCATCTGAAAATACAAAATCCAGCAACACAGTACCTACTTTTTCAGTTTTCAATGGAAAAGTAAACAGCTTCCATGGCCTACCCCGTTTTCCATTTGAAAAAGAAGAAGAAGAAGAAGAAAAGGGCGATGACTGGAACACTGGCAACTCCTTTTTCATCAGAAAAGCAAAGGGGGGCAATGCCAGGCATGAAAGAGAAACTAGTTGTCATTAGAAATTAAAAAAATAAAAATAACAAAAAAAGCAAAAACGAACTCAGATTTCCGCAATAGAAGAGAGAGAAACCCAGTTCTTCCTCAACCACAAAAAGGGAAGAAACCAGCTCCCACCATTAGAGAGAGAAAGCAAATAATACACCCAATTCGTCACACAAAGCATGAAAGAGAAACTCAATTTTTCCACCGTTAGCAATCCATTTCCACCCAAAATAGGGGGGAAACACAAAAGAAAAATCAACACAATTCTCCATGAATCAAGAGAGAAAAACCATTTCTCCATCAACCACAAGACCCATTTCGCACCATTAGAGAGGGAGGAAGAAAAACACGTTACCTAACTCTGCATCGGAAACATGAGAGAGAAACTCCCTCAGGGTCACGGTCCCATCTCCATCTTTATCACGATCCCTCATCTCTCTCTCCGTCTCTCTCTGCAACTTCTCGATAGCTTGCCTAACGTTCCAACCCTCAAGCTCTTCATAGCTCACAAAGCCATCTTTTGGCTTTACATCAATGAGAGGAAACAAAAAAACCAGTCTCCTCGTCACGTCATAAATCTCGCCGGAATTCGCCCCAAATTCGCCGGAATTTCCCCCCACTTCCCCAGAGTTTTCCCCTGAAAAGCCTGAATGGCCGGAATTTCGCTGGGAATTGCCAGAAAAATGAGCATTCCGGCCAAAGCTTTCCTCCCATTCTAAGTCGAAGAAAGAGGGGCGCGGTTCCTGTGGTCGCCGGGAAATGAGCCGGCGATGGCTGGACGTGGCCGGAGGTTTGCCGGAAAACGCGAGGAAGAGGAAGAGGCCTGTGGCTAATAGGGCGTAAGCCAAGAGGGGCTTCATCTTCCCGGCGTGTTTTGGCCGGCAAATTGGGGCTTGAGCCGGAAATCCCCCAATTCTGGCCGTTAAATTTTGGGGGTAAAAAACTGTAAATAGTGAGTGGGGTGAGATAGGTTTAAAAAGTTTTTAGTTTGTGAAAAAAACTAATTTTACGGCTTGAGATAAGGAAAGAGGATGGGATTTCTACTTTTTTTTCCTTTTTTTTTTTTTATATTGAAATTATCACTAATATACTTTAATTTCAAGCAAACCACAAAAAAAAACCCGAACTTCCCAAAACTTCATCCCCACTTTTTTTTTTCTCAATTTTCAACATTTTCTAGACGAAAATACATTTACCGTAGTCTTTCTACTGTAGTATTACGGTACTAAATATGATTACATAAACATATATTACGGTACTTTAATTACTGTAAGAACATAGAGTATTACGGTAATTAAAATACCATAATAATTTTAAGTAGTATTAAGGTAATTTAAGTACACTAATATTGCCCAACTCAACATGACATATTTTTTACTCTTGAGAGCCTACTATTTATTTATTCCGTAGACAAAAATCTATGCTAGCTTTAATTTTATAAATCTCAAATTTTTAGGATATAATTTCTACTTAATTTTTATACGGTTCTCAAAATTTTAGAATGAAAACACGCTTAAATAGGTGTTTTTGAACGAGGGATTAGATCCACATCATGCTCCCATGAAAACATAGATTTTTTGAAAAAAGTATCGTGGATATTAGCTTGGTTTGAAGCTTAAAGTAATGGTACTAGAGTAATACTTTAAAGCTTCAAACTAAAGCTAATATTAGGAATACCCTTTTTAAAAAATCTATATTTTTATGGGAGCATGATGTGGATGTAATCCCTCATTTAAAAATACATATTTAAGCGTGTTTTCGTTCTAAAATTTTGAGAACTATATAAAAATTAAGCAAATATTATATCCTTTGATTTGGGCAATATTACGGTACTTAAATTACCGTAATACTACTTTAAAGTATTACGGTATTTAGTTACCGTAATACTCTATGTTATTAAGGTAATTAAAGTACCGTGATAGATGTTTATGTTATTACGGTACTAAAATTACCCTAATTTTATCTATATTTACAACGGTATTTTAATTACTGTAATTGTCGCAATGCATTACGGTAGAAAGACTACCGTAAAGGGTATTTCATCCAGAAAATACCGAAAATTAGAAAAAAGGATGTGGGCGAGGTTTTGAGAAGTTGGGGTTTTTTTACGATTTTCTTAAAATTAAGGTATATTAATGATAATTTTCCTTTATTTATTTGAAAAAACACATGAAAATCATGTCTAGTTTATTGGAATTTAAAAGTTTTTTATAAGGTAATTATTGCAAATATACCTATATTTTAGCTTAATTGGAAAAAAAAAGCCCAACTTTCAAAAACCTGATCTACACCGTAATTACTTGAAGTAATATTACGGTAATTAAAATATCGTAATAATTTGAAGTAATATTCAGATAATTAAAATACCGTAATAACTTAAAGTAGTATTACGGTACTTTAATTACTGTAATATCTTGAAGTAGTATTACGGTACTTTAACTACCATAATTGGTAACATTTTCTTAACGACATTCTTTCTAGGAAAAGATTTCTATGCTCTCCCTACAACACAAAAATTCTATCCTCCCCCTACCATCTAGCCATCTAATTTTGATCAAGAGAGCCACTGTTTGATCTTAGATTCGACATCTCAGAGTATTTTATTTTTAGTTTTTTTTATATAAATTGTATAAATATGAAATTTGGTACGTGTCATCTTCTCATTGGGGGGCACCTAAAAAGAACATTAAAAATAATTTATTGAATAAAATATAATGACCAAAATACCCCTTGAAAATTGCAGGGGTATTTTGATCATTTTATTTTATTGAAAATATTTTTTTTATATTTTTCGCTAGTGCAAGTGTAATAGAGGAATGAAAGTCCAAAATTTGGTTTCAAAATAGTTATAAAAAAAAAATAAAAAAGTAAAATAGTATAGAGACATGTCTTCCATTCAGAATGGACAGTTGGATAAGGGGGAGGATAGAACTTTTATGTTATAGGGGAAACATAAAAAGCTTGCCCTTGTTTCTATGGTAGTTACGCACCATGTATGGCTTCATGGAGAGAGAGAGAGAGATGAGACTTGGGGGAGAGAGAAGTTTTATGTGTGAGAGAAAGAATGAGAGAAAAGTGGCTTGGAGAGAAAGTTCAGGGGCGGATAGAGATAAGGAGGGATAGAGATGTTTTGTTGGGTTGGATTGAGAGGGATAGAGGGAGAAAGTTTAGGGAAAGAGGGGTATATGGGATTAAAAGTGCCCTATAAAATGAGTTAAACATTATGGTAGTTAAAGTACTGTATAAAATGGAAATATTATAGTGGAAAGAATGTACTAAAGAAAATGTTATTTACAGTACTTAAAAGTATCGCAATAGTACTTCAAGTTATTACGGTATTTTAATTATCGTAATACTACTTCAATTTATTACGATATTTATAATTACCGTAATACTACTTCAAGTTATTACGGTATTTTAATTATCGTAAAAATTAATATGAATTATTGTAAAATGACTACTGTGAAAGTTATTTTCGTAAAAAGAAACTTAAAAATGAAAAAAAATGGTGTAGACGAGGTTTTTGAAAGTTGGGATTTTTTTTCCAATTACGCTAAAATATAGGTATATTTGCGATGATTACCCTATTTTATACTATATTTTACACCTCACAAATAAATAAGATTCTTAAAATATGCCTGATTATTTTAGGGTATTTTAGTCATTTATTCTTTTGAATTATTTTTATTTTTTTAGTGTGGGATTATATATATATATATATATATATATAAAAGCTAACAATAGCTGACAAGCTATAATGAATAATAATATAGGTAGAATGGGAGCCGTCAGATATTCACTATACGGTTCATAATGCATATCACTGTTTTAATTTTAATTATTTTTCTATAAATCGGATCATAATGAAATTCTAGACATTCGCACTAAAAAATAGGACACATAAATAAAAAATATAAAAAAAATATTTTTCAAAATATAAAATGATCGAAACACCCCTGAAAAATGATGGGGGTAGCTTGGTCATTTAAAATTATTGAAAATAATTTTTTTATATTTTTATATGGTGCGCAATAATGTTAAGTATATACATCAAAAAATTCATATTAATTAGATTTATATAAAAAAATTAAAATAGTGATGTGCATTATGAACTGTATGATAAAGATCTGACGGCTCCCATTTCACCTATACACTATTCATTATAACTGGTTAGCCGTTGTAAGGTTGACCCATATATATATATATATATATATATATATATATATATATAATTTATTTATTTATTTTCCCTTTTTATTTTTAATGTTAGCATTGTTGTTTTTATTGTTGTTAACTTGTTTCTTAACATTTTTTACTTCTTTCATTCCCTAATTTTCTAGCCGTTTCTTTCTTTCTTGAGTGTTTTATTTTCTAGAAAAAAATAAAATGAAAATGAAAATAGGTTGGGACTCTTTTTTGTTCCATTTGTTTTTGTTATTGTTTCCATTCACCCTCTTTTTCTTTAGTTTGCTCATTTATTTTCCTAAGGTTAATTTTGAGTAAAATAGGTTTACTTGTTTTAGGTGAATTCCCTCCTTTTCACCTAGTTATTTTTTCTTTTGTTATTTATTGCTTTCATTTTTGTGAAAGTCATAGATTGCATTCTCATTTTAACCCAGTTCAGACATTCAAATCCCGGGTTAATTATTTTTACAAATTCAAAAAATGGCATATAAGAGATTTTGAGCAGCTCTAAATGTAAGATGATTCAAAAGTGGTACTTCTTAATTGCCATGCATACTTCACAATCAAATTGGTCACGTCCGAAGGCTATACCCTAAAATTGCACAAAATTCAGTATTTGATCCACCAATAATTCAGGCGGCCCAAATTTTGAATCTTTGAACCACTTTTTTCAGATTCACTTCGAAATATTCTTTAGTTTGGTGAGAAAAAAATGAAGCAATTTGATGCTTCGGTTTATTCAAGGGAAGACTTCAGATTTTTTTAAAAAACTTAATATATATATATATATAAAGTCTTCCCAAAGGCGAAAGGCGAAAATAAACAGTGATTTCGTCTGCCCTCATCACCGTCCAAAGTTCAACGTACAGTCACGATTGTATGATAATGTTTCATTTTTTATTGTTTTTCTACAAATTGGAATGATCTGAAATTTAGAATGTATGTACATATTAGTGACGTGTATCTAGTAAAAATATAAAATAAATAATTCCTAAAAAATTTGATCAAAATACCCTCAAAACTTTTTAGGGGTATTTTGGTCAATTATTTTCATGTAAAATATTTTTTTAATATTTTTCGCAAATTCGCCTATTTTTATGAACACACGCTCTAAATTTCAAGCCATTCTGATTTGTAAATAAAAAATAAAAAATAAAATACTTCCGGTAATCGTGATCGTGGGCTGAACTTTAGACGGTGATACGGGTAGGCGAAATCACTGTTCATTTTTTCCTATAAGCGTTTTGTAATATCTTCCATATATATAATAAAACAAAAACTTCAAAAATAAATATATAAATAAAACAATACTTTTATATATATATTTCTTTGCTTTGGCCAAATCAACCTGAAGTTGGATGTGAAAGGACTTTATGATAAAGCACGGTGTATATATTTTAAAAAAAATCTTTACCTCTACACTGGAAAGATCACTTACAATGTCTAATTATAATCAAACCACTATTGAAATAAATATAATAAAAATAAAATTGATTCTCAATTGTTGCTTCTTCAAATACAATTATTTATTCAAGAAAGAAAAAGTAGACGTTAATGTTTTATGGGAAGATAAATAAATATTTTAAAAGGTAAAATTGCTGGATATTACCTCAACTGGGCTTAGTACACCCCACGCTGAGTTTCCTCCTTCCGATGGTGCTCGGGATCTATAATTGGTATGTTGATTTCCCTACTATGGCAAAAATCCACTCAATGGCTTAATTTTTATCAAGCATCTTAGCTTGATTTTAAAGAGATGAAAGATGAATATGAAGAGAGAGGGAGAGATCCACTAGCAAGGGTTTCTATTCCTTTGCCACCCACAATGTCATACTTAATGCTTGAGCCCTTTTCTGTCATTGTGGTAGCAAACCCCAGAACGTTGAATAACCTTGTAGGATTTGATACCAATTTATAGAAACGAAAAACAATCCACGAAAACTAGAAAGAAGAAACAAACACAGAAAAAAGAAACAACCAACTACAACGCAATGATATATGTGGTTCAGCAACGTGCATACGTCAACGAGATATGAGAATTTCTTTACTAGCAATGGAGAATGGGGTTACTAAAAGCTCTCTTTATCACGCGTCTTTGATTACATTGCAACCTGCGTTTTGCCCTTAACCCTAGACGAACTCCCAATCACAACAATATATATCAAGTTTCAGATATATGGTATAAATTATCGAAATACCCTTGTACGGATATATATTAAGTCCCAGAGATGTCAAATCACATGTACGGATATATCTGAATTTTTCCTCGAGGGCTACTGCCCCTGAAGCCCCACATGGGCCGAGTCCATCGAGTCAACCTATCAGGACAACTCCTCCCGCCCTCAAGCCCAACAAGCATTTGGCCCTTTAGGCTTTTAACAGCCCTCCCGAGTCGTCTTTTTTACTCCACCTTGGCAGATCTACTTCTTCAGAATACAAGACATCAATCAAAAGTGCATACCATCGAAACATAGTGCAACTTAAAGGAGATAAAATTGATGCATGCCTCTCCCTTGGACGATAGGGGAATTTTGGGTAAGGAAAAAGAATTGTTAAAGAGAGAGAAGATACCACTTTATGAGGAAACACCTCTTTGATCTACCATCAAGATTTAAAGAGATGAGCTAAAGCCTTACCCTTCATTTTTTAAATCTATTCAGATGAAATAAAAAAAACTTATATTTTAATATATCCAATCCTTAATTATTAGATCAACCAATCTTGATTCAAAGATTTAGTAAATATCTCAAATATTCAACTTTATCACATAAGTTAGCTACACCTAAAAGATAAGTCAGAGGATAAACATTATTCAGATGAATGTTACGTGTATGGGTGGGGGCATGCCACCCTTTTGGTAGCTCGGCCCCACCTAGTCCACATCTTTTTAAATTTTGGGCCTCATATTTTATGGAGGTACCAAATACTTTTAGAAATATTTTATTTCGCATTTAGAATTTTTAAATCTTTTATTTTAATTAAAACATTGAAAAATTAATTTATCTTAATTTATAAATTCAAATGATAAAAATAAAATATCAAAAGATTAAAAAAAATTCAAATAAATATTATAAAAATCACATAACATAAAATTAATTAAAAATAAATAATTTTGACGGGAATCAGATCCGTTAGATTTAGGAAATTATCAATACATGAGAGCACTCCACCTTCAACTGTGAATCACGATCCACCTAGCTTTCTCAAACTGACCCAGCAGGTCCCATGACCCACAGTCCACTAGAGGGGTTCATGATTAGACCACCAAAGCCAGCCAATAGACTAGGAGACGCAATCCCAGTTTATGGATTTCAAGTTCTCTCCTAGAGACAAAAATCACGGTCCTCCAGACCATAATGCAACCATGGCTCTATGATGCATAAGGGTAATTTCTCGTACATGTACATGCTTCACCCTCATTGGTGAATATCAAAATAGCTATCTATGTACATATCGTGTGATGACATAATGATGATGTTTTAGCCCTGTCTCTAAAGGTTATTCATCACATGCAATGACGACACAGTCCCTTGGCTTTCATTTAGGCAAACTCCGACCTCATTAAGGGATAACCTACTAAACCCTTCTTGGTAGATCCCTATGTCCAAGTATCTTGGGTTTTTTCAAACCTCGGCTTGCCTAGCTCGTTGGGCCTAGTTCGAGTTTCAGCAAATAACATTTGCCTAGTATGGTCCACAAAAGGACCACACTCCCACTGGGTTTATGTCCCACTACATAAAATGCTCATACAAGCTCTCATAAAGCCTTTAAAGGTCACATAAACCCAACAGGATGAAGCTCACTAAAGTGGCTCGAAGTTAACTGAAGTGGTAGCACTAAGGTTCGTTTCGCTTCGTTTTAGGCCTAAAATCCGAAGGCTTGGCTTCTTCGAAAGAAGCAAAATGAATCTAACAACACTACTCTGATTACCTTTTTCACAAAATAATTTATTTCAAATAATGCAAATTCAAATAGATTTTTAATTAAAAAATAAAGTTTGGCCCGAGAATGGAACCTTCAAAAGCAGTAATAAAATGAGAATAAAACAAAAAACTCAAAAATTTTGAACCTCACTACATATCCAAAATATGGACATTTTTCAATCCCACAAAACATTATTCTTCCATATGTAAATTTCAATTTTTTGAGCGCCACATGCCAAGGTTCTTCACTTTCATCTAGTCTAACATGGATGCCCAAAATCATCTTATCTTCCCTCTACCAAAACAATCTTACATTCTCCCTCTCCCACTTTACCATCTTGGCTGAGGGTGGCAATGGGACGGGTGGCCAGGCTTAGGCATAAAAAATTTTGGGCCTAGGCCTCACAATGTGACCCAAGGATCGGGTCTGTGCAAAGTCCGGCCCTGCCCATCTCTTATTTGTTTATCTTTTTGCTTTTTTTTCCCCTTGGCCCCGGCCTGCCTCGATCTTGATAAGGCTGGGATAGGCTTGGTCCATGGCCTCTTTGGCCCGGTTAGGGCCAGGCCGGGGATGGGCCATCCCAATGGGGACTAGGGACAGGTTTGGGCCAAGCTAGCCCGGCCTGTTGCCAGTACCAATCTTGCCTATGTGCCTCTCTCTCTTTTGAACTTTTTAAAATTTCTAGCAGTGCTGCGAAACTTGGGACTTGACCTTGGCCCGAGTGAGTTATTTAGCTGAGTCCCATTGGACTTGGACATGTCACGCGATCAAAGGACCTACTCCTATTAGAAACCATCTAATAATCACTAGATCATTATTTAAAAAAAAAAAACAAAAATTTGTAAGTTTTCTTACTCTTAAATCTCTTCCTCAAAAAATGGATGGTCTCTCTTCAATCTTGAGACACTATTCTTTTCAAGTACATAGAAAATATGATTAAGGAATTTTCTTTATTGGTATCAGTTCATAGTTTGTGGAGGGTTTACTTCCAGTTTGTGGAGGGTTTACTTCCACAAAATTCGGGGTCTTAAATTTGGGCAAGCTTTCTATACTTCACCTATAGAATAAAACTTAAGCAAATTTGCAAAACCCCCTAAAAAGGACTTTTTATACATTTTACCCACCGAATTTTTTCTAGTAACTTCAAACAAAAAATCATGTTTCCTAGCAAATACCCCTATACAAAAAAAGTTATTTATTTATTTATTTTTGATGAAAATTCCCTTCTCTCATGTAACAAAACATTTTTGGATCCCAATAAAAAGAAACGCCGGACCGCCAACGAAAATAATTTGTTACGTGAGGGAAGTGTATTTTCATCCAAAAAAATTTTTCCCCTTATCCACCCTCCATTGCCCCAATTGTCACGTATCTACATAATTTTATTTAATTTTTTTTTATAAACTATTTTGATACCAAATTTTGGACGTCCAATCCTCTATTAAACTCGCATTAGTGAAAAATATAAAAAAAATATTTTCATAAAAAATAACCAAAATACCCTTAAAGTTTCAAGGGGTTTGGTCATTATATTTTATCGAAAATTTATTTTTAATATTTTTATAGGTTCGCCCCAATGATAAGATGGCACATACCAAATTTAATATTCATACAATTTGTATAAAAATAACTAAAAATAAAATACTTTGAGATGTCGGTTCTAAGATCAAACGGTAAGTGATTCTCTTGATCAAAATTGGAATGGTGGATAGTAGAAGAAGCATAGATTTTTTATGTTGTAGGGGAAGTGCATAAACCTTCCCTTAAAATTACTCATAGATTAGGTTTCACCCGACAGAATAAGTGGATAGTATTATCCTCACGGGATAATTATCTTAAAAATGGATTAGTAAAAATTAATCAATATTTTAAAGTATTTTTTTTTAAACCATAAAAAATTAAAATATATGATAAAAAAACTTCACAAATCACCATAAAAAATCTTAAAAAATCACACAAAAATATATTTCTAAATTATATATTAGTGTTTTATTAAAAAAAATTAATCTTTTAAGAGATTTTAAGTGTGTCCGGTTGAGTACATGGACTCACTGCAAGGTGCATCGACTGCATCGAGCTAAATTACTCAGTCGAGTCCAAGTTAAGTTTCAAACTTTTTTTAATCTTTTTATTTTATTTTTGTTTGTAATTGTATACTATAAGACTATTTATTTATGAAATAAGGAAGTTATAATTGCTTTTAGCCATTAGTTGTGAAATCTAAAAAATGAAAATGTGTCACAGCATGAATTTTTTTTTATTTTAGATATTATATCTAAATGAAGGCATATTTTCAACCATCCGATTTCAAATGTAACGGTTAATAATAACCTCCCTGTATCAAAAGTAAAGAATTTGATTATATATAGAGTTATATACATTTTCTCTTTATTTTCCTCTCTCCTAATAGCACTTATTATCACTAACCAAATTTGTATTTTTCACACGAGAAAAGAAAGTAGCCCCACGTGCGAGAGAGATGGTATTGGCAGTGGGCAGTGGCCCTCCATCAATTGTATCCACACTCGAGCCTTGAGAGAGAAGCACAACCCTCTCCTTATCTCTCACTTTCTCTCTCTAAAACTCCCTATATCACTTTCTCTCTCTAAAACTCCCTATATCAGTTTCTCTCTCTAAGGAGAACGATATCGCTCTGTTTCTCTTTCTAAAACTGCTCATTAAACTCTCTCTCTTAAGTTGAAAGAACGACTGATTAAAAAGGCCCTAATCTTTACCACTGTTTTTCTTCTTTCTCTAAGTCGCAATTTGTATAATGCTACTTGTTCTTCACCTCTAACTCTCTCTCTCTCTCTCTCTCTCTCTCTCTCTATCTATCGAGGGTATTCAGTACCCTTTCTGTTCTTTTTCTGTTTACGTTTCTTTATCGGAGTGTTTCTCTCTCTAGATCTAGGGTTTCCTCGTGTGCTTATTCTTTTCGTGTATGGTTTTGTGTTTCTCTCTAGGATTTTGCCCTTTATTTTGGTACATTCCTTAATTTTTAGGGTTTTACTGTCGTGTAGCCTGTACCCTTCTTCATTTCCAAAATTCATAAAAATAAGTAAAAATACTTGTTCTCTTCTAGGGTTTTAAAAATCATCTGCTTGTAATTAGGGGTCTTCTTGTTCACTTTGAGTTTCATCTGCTTGTAATTAGGGGTCTTCTTTTTTACTTTGAGTTTCATCTGCTTGTAATTAGGGGTCTTCTTGTTCACTTTAAGTTTCATCTGCTTGTAATTAGCGGTCTTCTTGTTCACTTTGAGTTTCATTTGCTTGTCCTTCAAAATTTGCCATTTCCATGGCTACTGTGCTTGACGCTGTTCCAATTGTGCGCTCTTCTGGTTTTAGACGTGAATTTTCAGCTAGTAATTCGTTGCTCATTGGCTTTACAAGAGTGGAGAGGAGGGTTTCTTTGCCAAAATGCAAGGGTTTGAGGGTTGAAAGTCAATCGACAAAGTCTTCACTTCTAAAAGTTCCAAGGACTATGAGGATTTGCAGAGGAATTGTATCTGAAGCTCAGAATACGGCGACTGAAGGTGCTCTAGTCTCTTATTTTATTTTATTTTATTTTATAATTTTGTGTTTCTTCTACTATGTTAATTGTTGATAGCTTGTTCAGTGGATAATTTATGCTACTGTTTTGGTTTTTTATTTATTTTTTTGCATTTTTTGTCAATTGTTTGGTGGGTTGATAATTTCTCTGTGAAACTATGTTTATGCTTTTTTGAGTTTCTATATTGCATATAGTGGCGGAGTATGAGATGTTGTGCAATTCATGGAAAACTCGGAGCTTTCTTTTAACTGTGTTGTGCTCGAGATTGGGACCTGATTTGGACAAAATTGAGAAATACAATTTTCGCAAGGATTATGATTTTTTTATTATTGTATCTTTTGCAGAACTATTATTATGAAGAACTATTAGTGCAAATTTTGTAAGAAATGACAAATAGCAAGGATTATAAAGAACTGCCATGTCATTATGAGATCGATACTATTGGTACGCTTTGATAGCAGGTGATTATGAAGTAATGCGATAGTGGCATATGACATTGATATATTTGAATTATGTTGGTTGAAAACATGGTTTTCCTGGTACGATGACTTCTTCATTGTCCCCTTCTCCTTTTCAATATGATGAGAATTATGCTTAAATTGTATGAAATATGAATAAGAGGGTGATAATTATATAAGTGAAGGTTTAGTTTTTTTTTTTATCTCTTTTTGAACTTCTTCCATTTGCTCACTCATCCAATGTGCTAAGCCCAGCACATAGAAAATTATCAAAAAGAGTCTAGCACATAGAGAATGTTTCGCGCAGAAGAACTTTTCTTCAAAAAAAAAAAAAAAAAGAAAAGGAAAAAGAAAAAAGAATGTAAAATGCCTTCAACAGATCATTGGTTTATATAGAATAGAATATACTTATATATAACCTAATGAACTTTCTATCTATCAAGTGTATGGGTGTCCCACCGATGAAAAACAAGAATACTTTTGGTTTCCTGCAGGAGGGCCGTAACAGTACCCTCCTATCTCATTTCCCCACCATTTTGGCTGGAAATTGCAGTGATCTCCACCAGGCCAGCCATACGATTGATGAGAACACATTTGCTGTGATCTAGGTGTTCATTCGATAGTAAAAACCTTGATGTAAAAAACCATTACTCCTCATTCATTTCGGGGGCCATCTGGTTATTATGATGTTTGTTTCAAAGTTTTACTCATTAATCTCCACTGACGAAATGAATTGCCAGTGGAGATGGAATGGGAGGACACTAAAATGGTCCTCATACAGGAGGGCGCAAAAAAAAAAAGTTCTCCCAAGAAAAAGAAAATATGCAGCTTTCCTGCAGAATTGTATATGTTCCTTAAAAAGCTTTTCCCTGTTAAAAGATTCTACTTAAATTGTGGCACAAAAAGAAAAACTAGAACAAAACCTGTGGCATCTAATTCCCTCAAAGAGTGAGGTGTATTTTATGTCGTTCTAGCTTGGAAAGCACCCATGGAATTTCTTATTATGCACCTAATTGGAGTTGGACCAACATTCACTGGTGTAGTCTGTGCTTTTGGGACAAACAAATCACTATGACACGAGAATTCGTCAGTGTTGCATTTAGATGTGCGAGTACGTATAAAATAAAAAACAAGTTGGGGGACTCTTGTTGATGCACATAAAAATAATTAATTTCTCCCCTAACATTAAAGTTGGGGAACTTCTACTGATGAAAAACCAACAGGTCCTTCTCTGGGAAAGATTGCAGGTTTCTTCCATGAGGAGGTAGTATTTTGAGTTCTTTTTTCTTTTGTAGCTGACATTTCATTTTACTGGAAAAAGAGCACATCAAATGGCACTCTTTTAAGAAAGACCATGTTGTACACACAGAAGGTAAATGAATTTGTCGAACGAGAGGAGAAAGGGCAATAGTAGGTGAGGGAGAGGGCAAGGGTCAACATGTTAGGGGGCATGCTCCTTCCAGTCATTGATGAATCTTTGCTTGAGCTCCCTTCTCGCGAGAGCATTTGAGGGCTATAATCTCATCCACTGAATTGGCAAATCTCCGATGAAAGGCAAGATCACATTTAGCACGTGATAGCATTGAATGGTCGACCTAGACTATGATTGGGCTAGGGAAGAACGGAATGCTTATAGTCAAAGCCATCACCCTTACCTTGGTAGTATGTACCCTGAGTGATTTACAGGACCACTTCTTGAGTTCCGTGCTATCCCTATCTACATACTCAATGCCATACACTCCAATTGGGCCCCAATAGACAACAGGATGTGGCTTGTGGAAAATGAGATTCGTTCCATGATGTAAAGTGTTTTTTTTTAATGGTTAACTGGATGTAGGGTTACTTGTTGATAATCGTAATGCAGCTAATGCTTATTTTTCGTAAGTATTTCTCAATGTGTCATGACAGCTAAAACCATTTGTAATGTGATTTTCTTGCTAGACGAAGAGATTAAGGTGATCATCTGGGGTTGCTTCAACAGGCAGATGGCCTATGCAAACCACCATTCAGGCACTAGGATTATTTTTTCAGAATTTGGTAAATCAAGAGTCACTAACCAATTAGATGGCACGTGTATGTGTAGAGTGTGAAAATTTAATAGACTTGTTTATTTTGCATTTTGGGTTTTAACAAATGAATTTTGTTGTACTTGATCTCCATTAGCATCTATAGGTTTCATGGCTCTCCTTCATAATGTTGTGGCTGTGTAATTTTTGCCGATGCATTCTTCGCAATTAATACTCTCTATATGTGAGACGATGCTTAAATGCCAAATATGGGCTCTTCTGCTCAATGAGGTGAGCCAAAATGTACTTAATATGATTAGTTAAAGATACAAGTTTTCATTGGTGATTGGTGTATAGGCTAAGTTCAAGATATGATAACATGACCAAAAGAAGCAGTGCCACTTGGTCATCTAGAAATGGGAGGATGACTACATAACATCCTCTAAAATTAACTCTTCTATGTGCTTTAAACTATGGAAAACCTGAAGGAAAACTAGTAATAGCGCGGAGGCTCATGTGGTTCTATTTTTCCTATTCCTGGAATCGTATTTCATGAATTTGTGCTGAGGTAGTTTCAGAAATTCTCCTTTTTCCTTTTTAGGCTTTTGTTTTCAGAAGTTTTGTTGGATGTTATTCAGAAGTGGCCCTTCAAAATGTGGTGGGGCTTTGGAAGCGAGCTTGATTTATGGTGGATTTTCTGTCCAGTCCGAGCATTTGAATTTTTCGATCTATACCTTTTCCAAGTTTGTTCATTATTAGAGTTAAGGCAAAGAAATCTTTGAGATCAGCTTGGGGTCCTAGTTTATGGTAGTTGGCTTCATAGAAGATTCAATACACAAATGGAAGATATGACTAATGTTCAAGGATAAAAGACATACATTATGGGGCTGGTAGAGAAAGTTAAGTATACCTAGGAGGAGAGGGAAAGCAGCTTTTTTGAGCTTTTGATAAATGATACCTCTGCTGTTTTCATGGCTGTTGGACAGCAGCCTGCTTTTTATACAGTATGGGTGTGTTTTGGTGAAAGGGAGATGTACAGTTGTAGATATGAATCTAGTGAAGCAAGAATCACTCTCTCTCGCATTCTTTGCTAGACACAGCCAGTGATCAAAAAGTTGGACTTGGGTAGGGACTTGCTAAGTTCCCAATCCCATGATCCTCCTGTCTGACTTGGGGAATCAGACCGAAAATTTAATGAGAAAAATCTAAAAAGCATAAAAACTGGGGGATTCGGGCGATTCTAGAGTTTTTCGGCCTAGAATCGCCTTGCTTGAAGGTCCAGTTCGACTTGGGCAAACCCAGAGTCTGATCGGTGATTTTCTAAACGCTCGATATAGCAAATTGATTCTCGTTGATAACAGTAAGGGTTGGAATCCCTTATGCACAAATGGATGCATATAGAATGAATGTAACATTCTAAAGGTAACATACACTACACATGTGCACATAAATAAAATTACATAAATCCTTGTGATATGCAATGAAATATACAAAAGGGAAATATAGAGTATATCAGCTATTACTAAGGGAGAAAAAGTAGGGGTGTGAAATTTGAATTCTCCTGATAACTTTTTTTTTTTTTCTCCAGTATTCCTGTGCTTTTTGTAGGAAATCCTTCCAAAAAGTAAATTAAGAATTCCTTCCAAAATTTGAATTTCCATAGCTCCAATTCAAAGTTAAAAACAAGAATCGCAAGCAAAAATAGAACTATGAATCAAAACAATTAAATTCTATGAATCAAAACAATTAAATACTAAAAAATAAATAGAACTATGAATCAAAACAGTTAAATACTTATCTCGACGATATAAGTAAATGCATCACCAAAAAGAAAATCTAACAATAATCATAATAATAAGGAAAAAGGTTAAATATGATAGACAATTTAAAATTGAATAGAAAATTAAATAGGTGAAGGAAACGTAATAGATTAAATTAGTATTGAGAATAAATATTTCTAAAAATCCTTTTGTCTTTAATTTCTCAGCTTGAGGAATCAACCAATGCACTTGCCATTATCTAGACAAGGATTAAGCCACAGTAATATCATCCATTCTTTCCTAATATGGATGATGGAGATTGAGAGTAGCTCCCGATGGCATTCAATCACCTGGGTACAGTTAATCTCCATCATCCGTCATTGGCAATTGACACTCTATGTATCCATGGTGTATATATTACAATATTTACCATTGTTGTAGGGGTGTACTTCAACATACAAAACAGAGTTACACATGTTACACAGTAGTCCACTGAAACAACCATGCAAAACCATACTCCATATGGGTTGTAGCTTTTAACTGTCCAGTGAAATGGATGGTGGTGCAAAGAACAGATACCACCAGTATAGGGCATGACTGCAGTGATTCATTCCCACTTTTTCCGGTCCATTCCATATTGCATTGGACCACAGTACACTCTCATTCCAAAACATCTTGACGTCATGTAACTTTTCTCATGTTGAGAGGATATGACCCTCTCTCTCTCTCTCTATATATATATATATATATACGGGAAAAGATGGGGAGCGCGACGTCGCATATAGGGGTCTCGTACGTCAATGGTCACGATGTTCCCCATCTAATCGGACGGTTCGCGTTGAGTCGTCTGAAATTTAAACCCCTTGTGTCTCTCTCACTCTATCGTGTAAGTCTCTCTCCCTCTCTCTCTCTAAGCACATCATCTCTCCCCCTGTTATGCGGATCATCCCTCGGCATCTCTCTCTAAGCACTCCCTCTCTCTCTCTCTACTGCTGTGCATTCCTTTCTCTTACATTTTCACCAACGTTGAAACTTCCTCTTTCTCACTCTCTCTATTGCGGATGAGCAACCGGGCAGCAGATGGGACTGTAAAATCAATGGGACTGGAAGAAGATGCACTTTGCAGCACAAACATGGATTAGCTGAGGATTTTGATATTTCTCCCATTTCAGGTATGGATACTACGCTTGCTGCTGCATCCTTGTTTTTTTTTTAGAGTTAATGAAATGCCATTGTCTCAGTGGATTTTGATGCTTGCATTATCAGCCAAACATCGTGTATATGAGATGCCAACATTTGGGGGTTTTGGTTTTACATACATTGATTGTGTTACACAGAGCATATTTTTTTTTTTTTTTTTTTTTATTGATGTTTTTTTTAAGTTCCTTTATCCATATTGAACATGAAGCATCTTGTAGTAAATGAAAATGTGGTCATCTTCCTTTTTTTTTTTTTAGAGTTAAGGAAATGCCATTGTCTCAGAGGATTTTGATTTGAAACGTATTTGATGCTTGCATTATCAGCTGAGAATCATGTATATGAAAACCCCCAAATGTAGCCAAAAAAACAATGTTGGCATTTCATATACATGGTTTTCAGCTGATACTGCAAGCATAAATATGTTTCAAATCAAAATTCACTAAGACAATGGCATTGCGTTAACTCTAAAAAATAAAATAGAGGAAGATGGCCACATTTTTATTTACTGAAAAATGCTTTATGTTCAATATGGATGAAGGAGCTTAAAAAAAAACAACAAAAAAAAAAAAAAAATTGCTGTGTAACACATTCAATGTCTATAAACTAAAACCCCCAAATGTTGGTATTTCATATATACGGTTTTTTGTTGATAATGCAAGCATCCAAATCCACTGAGACAATGGATGCAAACAAGAAATGGCGAAAAGTTTGGGAAAATATCAAAATCCACTGAGACAATGGCATTTCATTAACTTTTAAAAAAAAGAAAACAACAAGCGTATCCATACCTGAAATGGGGGAAATATCAAATTCCTCAACTAATGCGTGTTTGTGCTGCAAAGTGCATCTTCCTCCAGTCCTATTGATTTTACAGGCCCATCTGCTGCCCGGTTGCTCGTCTGCAGTAGAGAGAGGGAGTTTCAGCGTTGGCGAAAATGTAAGAGAAAGGGATGCACTGCAGTAGAGAGAGAGGGAATGCTTAGAGAGAGATGCGAGGGATGATCTGCATAATATGGGGAGAGATGGTGTGCTTAGAGAGAGACTTACACGATGGAGTGAGAGAGACACATGGGGTTTAAATTTCAGACGACTCAACGCTAGCCGTCCGATTAGATGGGGAACATCGTGACCTTTGGCGTACGAGACCCCTATACGCGACGTCGATATATATATATATATATATATATATATATGGAAAAACCTAAAAAATGCTTATAGGCGAAATGCTACAGTGTTTTGCCTCTATCACGGTCTGCACTGTCCGTGCGGTTCTGTGTGAATTTTTGGACCGCCACAGATATGTTAGGTTCGTGGCGGTCGAAAAATGCATGCCGTCCGAATTTTTGGACAGTGATTGGCCTATGGGCAAAATCACTATAGCATTTCGCCCATAGGCGTTGCATAGATGCTTCATATATATATATATATATATATATATATATATATATATATGTAGGGCATGGTTTGTGTAGAGCCAAGAAATGTGGTTTCAATAGTGAAAATAATTGTGATAGCTTTAAAATATATTTTCATATTTATTTATAAAGTTTAAAGCTTAAAAAATAGTGTAGATCGATAGATCTATGAAATCTTGAAAATTGACGGTCAAAAAATGTGTTACAAAATACACTATTCCCAAAACTTGAAATCCATTTTTTTCTCATGTCCGTCCATCTTGATGTCGAGATGATAAATTTGAGGATATTTGGGCATCAAAACATCCTCTTCTAGTGAAAATTTTGAGGTAGGTTGTAATTTGATGGTTTAGAGCCTCCGCTTTATATAAACTTTTACCATATATATCTTTGTCATAAGGATGTTGCAATTATTCCTAGCCATTTGATGACTAGTTAGATGGCATGGGGAATGTTATGAAATTCGAGAAATTTGTTTTGGAACTTTGAGTCTAGACAATGATACTTTTACAACCACCCGATTTGAAAATTCAATGGACAAGGGTGTTTGTGACTTTCTTGTACCAAAAGTAAATGTTCCCTCTGAGCAAGGAAGTCACAAACACTCTTGTCCATTGGATTTCAAATCGGTTGGCTGTAAGAGTGTCACTAAAAAGACTCAAAAGTACAAAAAAAAAAAATTTCTCGGACTTTGTGACTAGCTCAAGCCATCCTATTTGATATCGATGAGTAGGAGTGATTGTGACCTCCTTGTGATAAAGATAAATGATCTCATTGTATACAATGCATATATATATATATAATGTGTGTGTGTGCATGCGCGCTCACATTCCATAGTCCATTAGACTATGCTATACTTTCTCACTCTGCATGGATCTCAAAATTGGGGTTTCTCTCTCTTGGTGCAGTGCCTGTTGTGACTGAGGCAACATGGCAGTCGTTTGTGTTAGAGGCTGATCTCCCTGTGTTGGTCGAGTTTTGGGCTCCATGGTGTGGACCATGCCGTATGATTGACCCAGTGATAACCGAGCTCTCGAAGGAGTATGCAGGCAAGCTCAAGTGTTTCAAGCTCAACACTGATGAGTGCCCGAAGATTGCGACCCAGTATGGCATTCGAAGCATCCCGACTGTCATGATATTCAAGAATGGTGAGAAGAAGGATGCAATCATTGGTGCAGTGCCAAAGTCCACAATGGCCTCAAGCATCGAGAAGTTCTTGGAGTGGTGAGCACCCTTTGGACCCTGAACTCTCTCTCTCTCTCTCTCTCTCTCTCTACACACACACAACACATTGGATAAACTTACCACCCACCCCCAGAAAAATTCCCAACACACATTGAATAATTTAACCTTAGAATCTACATGTACAAACATGCACCTGCCATACAGGATAATATGAGCTGCATGGCGAATTTTTATTTTTTTTGGGTGAACCAGTGGGGATGACGGGCCCTAGACGTTTTATTTATACATGGTCAAATTTTTGCCGTTGAGGTAGAAGCATCCCTCAAAATGAGCTGACTCTCTCTCTCTCTTTCTCTCTCTTATCTATTTATCTATCTATATGTGCGTGTGAGTGAGTGAAAGATATTTGTTTTCAATTAAAGGTAGCTATGATGTATTTTGTTTTCTTTGTTGTTTGTTCTATGCACAGGTGAGGTGAGGTTAGGTGGGTGAATCAGTGTGAACGTATCGAAATTTAGGCAAGAGTTTGATACCTCTGGATTGCAGTGCTTGAACCCATTAGCTTTGGATCCTAAAATTCGTTTCGTTTTATGTGAACCTGCCTCTCTGCTGCCACAGCCTGTGATAACTTTTATGTGCATATGAATGTAAGAACTGCTATTTCCTTCTCTCAAAGAGCACATTTGCCACTACCCCCATATACTTTGAGTGCATGCTGACTATCTCTCTCTCTCTCAAAGTGCACACTTGCCGCTACCCATCAACTTGACTTCAAAGAGCATTGTGACTCTCTCTCTCTCTCGCTCAATTGGTAAAAGAATTGATGAGTGAAAATTACGTATATCGGTCATTGTTTCAATTCTTGAAATCTTTTTGATGACTTCAAATTTTATTTTAATCTGTAAAAAGTTTCAAAAATAGTGTAGATTAAGTAAATCTATGAACATTCGAAAAACTTGAAAATTGATGGTTTTAAAAAGCATTACAAGATGCACTATTTTTAAGACATGAAATCCATTTTTTTTTGTCTGTACATCTTGAGTTGAGATGCTTAATTTGGGGATTTTTGGGCACGAAACACCTTCATTTAGTGAATTTTTGAGATGTGATTTTATTGGATTGTTTATATAATTTTTTGCAAAATATTATAAAAAACCTTTTTGACCCGTCCTTTTTTTACAACTTATTCCCTACCAATTTTTTATATAGTACCATTTACCCCAAAACAAATTTTTTTTTCGTAAGGACCCGGTTTTTATGGCCAGGCCCGTACCTATTATATTGCGGTCCTCAAATCCAAAATGCTCACGTAAATGGGTAATTGGATAAGTGAGTTATCTTTAAAAGCTGGCTACAACCACATGTACCTTATATCCTGTCCGTACATGCATCCATCCTTCATCCTAAAAAATCTTTTCCCGATTTTAGTCCTCCCTTATCCCAAAAAAAAGCTGCGTCTCATACTCTCTCTTTCCTTCCTTTTATCACCCTCTCTCTGTCCATATTCTCTCCATCACCATCGCAGATGGCCGGTGGTGTTTTACAGAGAAAAAATGTGTTAGTGAAGTCGCACTTGTTTTTAGAGAGAGAAATTAAATCAAAACAAGAGAGAAAGTGAGTTTTTTTTCTATTATGTTTTAGGAGAGAGAACCGATTTAAAACAAGATAGATTGTTTGGATTACTCTGTTTTACGAGAGAGAAAATTGAATTAAAACAAAACAATCTAGAGAGAAAAACTCTTACGAATCTTAAATTGGGTATGTCAAGCACTTGAACTAAGTTTTTTGTTTTCCCCTCCTCTTTCTCTCTAGTCCTAATGCTTTTGGATATAACACCATTGTAAACATAGCCGTTACAGAGAGAGTTGTTTATGGAAATGGAAGCATGTGGAAATCAAGGGTAAAAGATATATATATATATATATATATATATATATATAGAGAGAGAGAGGTGATGGAAAATGATATAGGAAGTTGTTTGGTTGACAAACAAATATTTTAGAGAAGTTAAGAGAGATATAAGAGAGAGAGATGTTGAAGAGGGCTGCAAGTAGTTCCTATTCATGATGGTGGGTGAGCCACATAGGCAGTCGAAATGGTTGGAGCAGAACGTTCGAGACATGGAGGTTAAGGTGAAGTCGACTATGAAATTGATAGAAGAAGATGCAGATTCATTTGCAAAGAGGGCAGATATATTTTACAAAAAGAGGCACGAGCTTGTGAACTTGGTGGAGGAGTTATACATGGCTCACAGAGCATTGACTGAGAGATGCAGTCACATATCCGGCAACTTTCACAGTGCCAATAGCACCATAGCCACCGCCTGCCCCAAATAGTTTTCCATGGTTGAACTAGATTTACCCTCAAACCCTTCTCCATCAAACAAAACCCCACAATTGAAACCTGCTCTAGGTCTGCTTGCTCTAAAGATTGAGCCTGAAAGCCTTCAAACAATTGAAGATTTCGTAGCTCGAAAAGCCACTCTTCTATCTTTAGACCCGATTGAAGCCCAAAGAGAAGTCGATAGACTACGAAGAGAAGTGTTGTATGTGCTGGGGGTTTCAGAAATAGAGAAGAGTTCATCTGCTCGTCATATTTCCCTAAAGGGTCTGGGGGTTTTAGAGAGAAAATAATAACAAGATTTATTTGGGTGAGAGAGACAGATAAAGAGAGAGAGACTGGGGCTGCCAGTTACGTTTCTTGCCTTGATGACAGGGAACAACCTACACCGTCTGATTATATGGACAGTGTAGATTTCCAAGCCCGCATAGTAATAGGTGCAAGCTTGGACGCATCAAACAATTATCCTTCTAGCAAATACCCCCCAATCAAAAAGTTATAGTTTTTAGGACCAAAATGCCTTCTCTCTCTTCTAACATCGAGTACTTAACGTTTTCCATAAAACACAAAAAGGTGGTCGGGCAGTACAAACAAGCGGTCTGGCAATATCACACAGTGGTCAGGCACTAACAAAGAGCGGTCCAACAATAGGCCCATGCGGTTTGGCACTGCCAAAGAGTAGTCCGACAACAGGCCCATGCGATCTGGCAACAAGTCAAAAGTGCGGTCTGGCAATGTCAACGAACAGTTTGGCACTTTTTTTAGTTTAACAGGGTCTGGCAATTGGTACAAGGTAGTCCGACAGCCCATGTAGTTTTTGGTACTGTGCGTAAGCCCACATGAGTCCTCAAAAAAATATGTATTTTTTTTACTTGGGGGGTATTTGTTAGGAAAATATATTTTGGGGTAAAAAGTGGGAAAAGAAAGTGTGGTTGGGGGTAAGTTTCATTGGAAGTTTATTTTTGGGGTTATTTATAAATTCCCCTAAACTTTTTTTTTTTTGTTTTTTGTTTTTTTTGTCCCTCTTCTATGGCCAGAAATGGAATAAGTACATGACTGAAGTCCCCATAACAAAACTTTAGAGCAAAACTAATAAATTTCAAAAATATAATTTGGTTATTGAACGCATAAACCGGTTCAATCTTGCCTAGTAAGCTTATGATTTTAATGGTTAAACAAATAGGGGGAAAGTTTAAATGCAATGTATCCTTTTAAAAATCTGTTTTAGAGATAGATTTTGGATATAAAATTTTACAGGTTGAGAGTTTTGACTATCGGGATCATGAGACTGAAAGGATGAAATTCAAATGGAAAAAATGGGATCATTTTAAATGAATTAAAATGAATGGTTCTTTACAGTTATCTTTTTTTAAAAGTTTAAAATCTATTCCTAAATTCTAAATTCATGATTGGTGGTCCATTCAAAACATCCATCTCTGATATGGATATCTAGAAGAAGAATGCAATGATCCCAAGCCCCATCCACATTGACATTTTACATGTAAATATACATGCATGGGGATACAACATATATCAATGGGTAGGGCTTTGGTGTGGTTGGAGATAAATGCCAGTGTGGTGAGTCCACCATCTCAAAATCTGTCGGAGGAGGATTTTGGATCCAAAATTTTCCAGTCTACTTTTCGGAATCATGAATATAAAATGTGTTTTTTAAAGTTAAAAAGGTGTATTATAATTTTAATTTTTTAAAATCAGATGGCTACATTTATTCCATTGACCATAAAATATGAAATTAGATGATCGTATTTATTCCATTGACCAAGCTCAAACTTCAAAAGAAATTTTTTCGAATTTTGGGATGCAACGAAACTATCAGATTTCACATCAGATAGTTGTAAATAATTGTGATCTCCTTGTATTAAAGGTTAATGATCTTATTGTATAAAATCCCTTGTTTTAATTATGCAAAAGTGGTTAGATCTGCTCTATTGTTTTGTATTCGAATTCATTGATTTATAATGGAATTAGATTTACAATTATTTGCTCTATTCTATTTTTCCTGTTCGAAATTCATTGATCTCTGATGGAAATGAATTTATAATTATTTATGATGTGTTTTGAGTTCTAAATCCCTCGTAAAACATGGTGGTGGACACATGTATTAGCCCGCTCATGAGGTACTTTTAATGTATTACGTCCTAATTGAAAGTTAGTTAAGGATAGGATACATGACCAGAGACAAACCCTATACGGAAAGAGATTTTAGGATCGGGCAGCTATTGAATGGTCTATACAAATATACAAATATGAGTGTAAAGTGACTTACTTTAAAGTATCATTACATTTGATACAAAAAATTCACAATCATTTATAGCAGTCAAATTTGAGATTTAATATTATGGTAAGTCACAAAGTACCCAAAGATTCTAATATTTCTGATAAGTCACAAAATACCCAAAAATAATAATAATAAATTCTGATAAGTCACAAAGTACCCAAAATTTATTTTTTAAAAAATAATACTTTGATCTTGGTCAACATCAAGCCCCCAACCCCTTGTTTCACTTTGAGCAGTTAAATGTCATGGAGGTCTTGTACTAAAGGTAAATATTGTTATTGTATTCTTGCTAATACATCGATTGAAATTATACATTGGAGATCTAATTGAATAAGAAAACTCTCCCATTAATAAATATTTGCTCATATGTTGAAGATTATTAAATTCTTTGGGAGCTTAATCTCCAATCTCTCAATTTTAGGGATTTTAATTTTTAGCGTTTATACTTATTGTAGAAGGAAGATTTTCTATAAGGCTTCAAACTTGTACCATAAAAGTAAGATGCACCTAAAAAAATACGCCACAAATGTTGTACCAAGGTTGGAAAACCATCCTACTTGTTTCTCCTTTTATTTTCACCTTGTGTTTACCCTTGCACCTCCTCAATAACTCAATGAAATCCACTTATTGCTAAAATAAAATAAAATAAAATAAAATAAAAAGAAAGAAAAAAAAAGAGACAAATAGGTGGTTATTAAACTCTTTAGTTTGCAGCACTTTTTTATGTTTAAATTTCAGAATTAGGAGTGGAAAAATATTTCTAAGCCATCATAGGAGTTTCCAGCACCAGCAATACAATTTCTAACAAAAATTCGAGGTTGATCTGAACTATGATTGTTCATACCACAAGGTCATGCCAAACACTGTTTTATTTTTTATTTTTTTTCGACAAAATATTTTTTTGTCTAAATTTGACCCCTTAATATATAATTGCGCTCATTACATAAACTTGCATTCCAGTTAGCTAATCAAGAATATCCTTCTTGAAGGATAGATAATTGCGATACTCTATCATCCTAGGATGCAAGTGAGATCCACCATTCATTTTTCAAGAAAGGATGCAATGAAAATTGTTTTTCAATCAATTTTTTAAAGTCTGATTGGGCAGAGAATGGGAGGCATCTGATGTTGAGGATGAACGGATAATGTCAGTTGTATCATATTGAACACCATGGTAGAAGTATCATTGTGTACATAATGAACACTCAGTTATGAAGTTTATCATAAGAAGGTTGCACTCAACCTTAAACGATCAAAAGAGTGGACACCTTTAAACCCTATCAAAAGATGCAGTTTTGATGTTGAAAATGGTTATGTTAGGCTTGAAATCTATCTCCACTCCTAATGATGAATTTCGAAGTACTAAAAAAGTGAGTAGAATTATAAACATTTAAGTTTTTTGAAAATAGACTGACCATATAATGTGTTCCAAGATGTATTATAATTAAGACTTGAAATCATTATTTATTTATATTATACAACTCCAGGTCAAGATGATCAATTGGAAGAATTTATAGTGTTGAGGCTATTTTTTTCGATAAAAAGATAGGTTCTTGAAATGCATCAATCTTTTATCAGCATGCAGTCTCTATATAGCTGCAACCTTGCTTACCGAAGTTGGGCTGCAGCCATCTGCACCGTCTATATACTTGGACGGTGCAGATCTTGTACAATAGCCAATGAGGGAAATCAAGGCCTCTTGTTCCCCGATTGCCTCGTCTCTCTCTCTCTCTAGCAGCCCAAAGGCTTATCTCTCTCTCTTGTAACCCAAAAATGATCTCTCTGCTTCCCTTTATTTTTTTTGGATTAAGAAACCCCATTTTTTTTTTGAATCAAGTTAGGGTTTGAGCTTTTTGAATTCTTGCAAAACCTAATTTCCTTTTGAATGAAAATAAGGGTTTGGGCTTTGAAATCTGGAAAACTCCTAGGTATTTGTCCTTATTGTGAAGCTTTATTTGCACTTGTTTCTTCGGTAGATTTCCTTAGAGACATTCATAGGAACAGTTGATTAATGATTTTTCCCTTTTGGATCTCATTTTGAATCCTGGAAAATGACAATCACATTTAATGATTTTTCTCTTTGGATCTCATTTCGAATCGTGAAATTATTGTGTGTAATCAGCACCTGTTTTGTTTTTTTGGGAAAAGTTGATATAGAGCCTAGGCTCTAAACATTCTAATTAAAGCTTACATCAAAAATTTCATTAGAAGAGGTTGTTTTGATGCCTAAATATCATCAAATTGATCATCTTGACATCAAGATAGATGGACAAAAGAAAAAAATGGATTTTAAGTTTTGAAAATAGTACATATTTTAATGCATTTTTTAACCGTCAATTTCACTAAAAGATGTTGTTTTGATGCCCAAATACCTATGAGTATTAGGAACCCCCATTTGTTGTTGCCAGTCTTATTAACTTCTTTATTCTCCCTCTAAAAACTATAAAAGGAAAAACATACAAAGAGCCATTTACTTTTAGCACAAGGGGCTGACGATAACTCTTGTCCCTTTATATTTCAAATTAGATGAGCATGTTCTTAACTAGACTTGCACTTCAAAAAAAAAAAATTGAACTGTTTGACACATCTCAAACCATCTAATTTGATATCTAATGGCTAAGAATAATTGTGGCATCTTTATAAAACATAAGTGATTTCATATGAGATAATCCAATATTTATATACTCAATGTATTATAAAATGAAAAATAATTTGATAGGGCTACAGTCGATCAAAATAACTAGACCTCAGCCCTCCTTGCCATCCATTATTTTGGACACTGAGGATTTAATAAGGAGAAGTCAATGTTAAAGGGATTATATAATATGAAACCATTTATCTTTCATTGTAAAAAATAGTGGATGATAAAGAGGGCGGCCGTTTAGTTATTTTTATAGTCTTCAGCTCTATCAAATTATTTTATTTTTTATAATACTCAGTTGGCACCATATATAAATATTTATAGAGTATAGTATATTTGGCATCAACATCAAACAATAGAAAAAGGCCCACATCAAAATTTTACAGAAAAATGGAGCACTAATGTTGGAAAGCTTGAATAGGCATCCAAAAGCTCTCTAGGGGTAGCAATGGACCCGAACTTGACTTGGTACCCATGGGGTGGCGCGATCCAGGTCCATGAACGGGTTCACAAATTGGATCTTGTGGGTCTGGGTTTGGGTTCAAATCTTACATCCGAACATTATTGAGGTTTGGGTCCGAAGTTAGATAATATTTTTGGATCTCAATATAAAAAATATATTTAAATATAAATATTTAAATATTTTGGTCAGATCCGAGCACCACGACATATTTTTGGATCAGGGTCCGGTGAAAATGCGTCCCATCTGACTCCGACCCTACCTGTTCCGAGCCCTAAAAGCTATAGCATGGTTTAGGGTTGGGATTGTGACTTTAGAGAGAGAGAGAGAAAGTTAGCTCTCCTTAGTTCATAGAGAGAGAGAGAAAGTTAGCTCTCCTTAGTTCATAGAGAGAGAGAGAGAGAGAGAGAGATTTTTTTCATAGTTTTTAAGGTATGTGGTCGGCCAATTATGATTAGAATAAAAGAAATTAAAAAAATTAGCATAGTTGACTTCAAACCCCATAAATTTCTATAAACCTAGGCGGTGTAAGTGAAAATATTATAAATTACTATGTTTAGATTTGTCCTGATGATTTACTTAAACTCAAAAAGCACAGTCTCGCGCGATCATGTTATACACTTGCTCCCTCTACCAAAAGAGATCTTTATCATCCCAAATTTTGAGAGATCTACTCTATCTTGGATCATTGAATCTGAATCCGCAAACAGTACATTTTTCTCAGCAAGCTATGTCAAAAGATCATAGTTTCCTTTGGATCACCGGTCTAACCTTAGGGGACACGAAATCCTTTGCGTATTTTTGCACCAATTTTTGCATAGTCTCCTTCACTAATAATAATCATCACAAAAATTGAATTCTTAATAGCTAATAGCTAATTTGTTGGTAGGTTGAGGAGGTAATATCTCAAAATTTGAAAGCCTCTACTGCATAAAACTTATATATTTCTTTTTATTTAACATCCACTTTGAATAGACGGCTAAGAGGATCCTAATTACAATGTCACGTTTCTACACTATTTTATTTTTAATTTTTTCTACAAAACATTTTGACACCAAATTTTGAGCATCCACTTCACTCTTAAACTCACACCGGTAAAAAATATAAAACAAATATTCTTAATAAAAAATAACTAAAATGCTTTTTAAAGGTTTCATAGGTATTTTGGTCATTATATTTTACCGAATTTGATGTGTGTCCCATTGAAATGATGACACATACCAAATTTCTTATTCATATAATTTGTAAAAACTTAAATTAAAAATAAAATACTATGAAACATAATATCCAGATAAAATGCTCAGTGGCTTACATCTAAATTAAACAACTTGATAGGTAGAAGTATATATCTTCCATATAATATGGGAAGTACATAAACCTTTTCCATATTTGAATTCTTAAAAATACTCTAAGTGGGGTTTTTACACTGCGATCAACTCCTGCGGGAGCACATAATCTTATGGTATTTTGAGCCAAAGATGGTATAAAAGTAAAATAATTTGGTGAAAAAAAATAAAATGTGGATAATATCGAATATGAAAAGACACGTAGACGATTCGATCCAAGTGAGATAAAGTGAAGCTCGACACCTCATGTACAAAAAGAGAGTGACGATAAAGAGGACTACAATACAAAATGTTTTAAAAAGAAGCACCGATTTGACACAGATTGATCCAGGTTGAGATGAGTTACCTCTTTGAAAATCTATTTTTGAGATGGATTTTTGGACTTGTAAAGATATGTAATATCTAATTGAGATCATAACTATGGATAAATGAATAAATTTAAAAATAATAATTTTATTAAAAAATATTTGGATTATTAGTTTCAATTGTTTTTAGATGGACCACCTATTTTCATCCATCTTTAAGATGGATACGTTAGACCTTTGGACCGCATATTGTAGAAATGTGGTCCCGCCTGCATGAAACAATTTTTCTTATCAATTTAGGAGGAAGAAAGTTATAATTAAAAAATTAAAGAGGAGAGAGAAAGAGTGAGTAGGTTATGAATGCTTGACATATGATATTCAAAAGGAAAATGGTTTGATAAGGCTAAAGCCCTATCAAAATAAATAAAGCCTTACTTCATAATTCATCAAAAATTTATAAAGGTGAGGTTTATATAAGGTGTCAATTTTATACTATTGAAGTGAGGTGCACCTCAAAACTATGTTGAAAATGCAGTTTCGGTGCCACAGAGCCTTGCGATGATATGATAATCTATTGTTGCCTCCAATTGTGAAAGTTAAAATTCTATAAATGGTGACTATCAAACAAATCTATAAATATTTGAAAATCTTTAAAATGCACAGTCCAAATAATGTGTTAGAATTTGAACTGTTAGTAAAAATTGATGGAGTGCAGATGAGACCAAACCCAAGACCAGAGAGGGGAGATGTCGTGAGGCTGATGATCGCAAAGCCCTGATTTTAATTAAAAACTACCCAATAGAGAGAAAGGTCACTATCTAGATGCTATGTAAATTACTATGCATTTTTTGTGCCTCATTCTCTCTAGTTTTCCATATTTATAGGGAGAAGATGGGCCAACGTTTATCTTTCTCCAATGGGTCTCTGAGAAAAGTTTTCCCTGATCTAAGGGATACTCATCAACTCATCCATATGAACGTTGAAAAAGGGTTTTGTAAAATAAATAATTGATCCAGTCTTGTCATGATAACTATGCCTAAAACTATTAGAAATAATTATCTTTGTTATAAGGAGGTTACACTTGCTCCTGGCCATTAGATGTCAAATTGGATAGCTTGTAGTGCGGCACAAAGTTCGAGATTTGTATCGCTTGAACTTATTGTCAAGTCAATGCCACATTCACGTTTACTTGATTTATATATCGAAAACTGGTCGGATCCCCCGCTTGAACTAGCCGATTCACTTTTCAGAACCGGTTGGTTCCGACTTGAACCGATTTTAACAAGAGAGATTAAAGTGGGTTTTAAATTTTTTTGAGATCCGGTAGCCGGTCCTCCAAATTTTAAGATTTTTTAAGTAGAGGGGCGGTGGTCCACGCTATAAGTGTCATTATAAAAAATGCTGCCAAGTGGCCACCACAGGAGCGTGAAACTCTTATTGTCATTGCGCCCATGATTTTATTACGGAAGCTCTCACTCCTGCGACTTATTTGGTGTCGGACAAATTCTCCGATTTTTTCACGTTCGAGTAAAGAGCAATGATTTTTATGCAGGTCCATACAAGTATTATAAATATCGTTTTTTAGAAGTGTCGTTGCATTATACTATGATACAACTGTTGCATTAGATCATTGTTCAATAAATAATTATTACATTTTTATGAATGTATAAGTATAATGAAACACGATTCTTCCATAAAAGTAGGGAAGCCCACAATTGTAGGCAAGACTACGTGAGGCCTCATGGCCATATGTGTCAACATGAACTATTTTTAAAACTATAAATCTCATTTTTTTTCATTTCAATAAAACTAGAGGTCGAGATGATCGATTCGAGGGTTTTCCAGCATCAAAACAATCTTCACTAGTGGGTTTTTTAGGTGCACCTTACTCATACAATATAAGGTTGAGATCTCATATAAACTTTTTCCAAATTATAATTCAAGATTGAAAAACTTTTACATTCGTCATCATGGTTTGAACATATTAATTGTAAAAAAAAAAAAGAATTTTAAGCTCTAAAAATTGTGTATGTTGTAACAAATTGTCTAGGCTACCCATTTCACCCTAAAATTAAGTGTTCATAGATCCACAAGATATGTACCATTTTTTGAGTTTCAAATTTTATTATCGGTGTTAAAAATTGATTTAAATTTATCATGGAGATTTTTGCTCCAAAAATGCTTTCTTGACGATGATTTGAGGTGAGGCTAGGCCTTATATTGAAACTTCATCCTTAAAAATTTGGGATTCTAAGTAGAGGGAGAGAGTTATCAATACTTAGTTACATGATATACAAAAAGTGAGTGATGATAAAAAAGACTGAAAATACTCAAATGAAAGAGAGAGAGTGAGTTGTCAATACTTGACACATGATATATAGAAAGAGAGTGATGACAAGCCTAAAAATACACAAATGAAAGACTTCATCATTCTCAAAGGTTTTTTTTAACTATTTAGCGTCGGTTATAGGTATTCTGGTCTTCAGTCTGTTATATCAATGGCCATATCTTCTTATCTTTTTTCATTATTTCAAACCATTTTCTTTTAGGTCTAATTATGTCCTTTTAGGTCTATCCTTATTTTTTTAGTTTTCTATTTGTTTTAACTGTCACCTCCTCCATCACTAATATTACCCCGCTAACACTTTCAAAAACGCAAAATCTTAATCTACATGAAAAAATGGATAAAGGCCTGTATTTCTTACTTAATTACCAAAAAAATAAAAAAAATAAAAAAAAAAATAAAGGAAGAAGAAGCCGTCCCCTCCTAACATGTTTGTACTCTACACGACACATAAAGAGACTGTTTTGAAAAGCAGGATCGAATAAACAAGACACAAATGCGTGACAAATGATACACAAAAGCGTGACGACAATGAAGATTAAAATATATCCAGTCTCTTGAAAAGCTAATTGATTTAAACACTTTACCCCACAGAAAGTATTGATTAGACATCAAATGAGAGAGAGATGAGAGAGTTATCAATTTAGGACTGAGTAGAGAGAGAAGGTCATTGAGGATTCAAGTGTAGAGAGTTATGAAATGAAGACAATGAGCATCGAGACTTATACGAATCGAAGAGTTAAAGAATAGAGAGAGACATCAGTTTAGAATTATTTTTTAAATATTTTTTTTAAGTACGACTTAATAAGATGGTGGACGTCTCAAAATTTATGTGATTTGATTTTTTTTTAAAAAATTAAAGATTAAATATAAAATACATTCATGAAGGTCAGATCTGTCTAGATTCAATCTGAACCGTTGGGTTTACATTATCTTATCTGCCCATAGGCTGACATGATATTTTTCACATACACATATATATAGTTTCTAACTTCATAATACTCTTACTTTAAATAGTTTTTATGCACTATTTTTTTTTCTATACCATACATCTCAAGGTCAAGATGACCAAATTTGAATAATTTTTAACTTCATAATACTCTTACTTTAAAGTTGCAATCTTATATAAACTTTTTCCTAATAAAAATGTATCTAGTTTTAGTTAGCTAGTTGAACTGATCAAAACTAGCTACTTTGACTTACTAAAATTAGTCAAATATTGACTTCATTGTTTTCCATATTTGATTTATGCTTTGGACTAGGCCAGTCAGACCGGCTAGTCCAGCCTTGTCATGATAACTAGGCTTAAAACTGGGAGAAATATTTATCTTTGTTATAAGGAGGTCATACTTGCTACTAGCCATTAGATGTCAAATTGGATAGCTTGTGGTGCGACACAAAGTTTGATATTTTTTTTTGTTTGAAATTTGTGTGTAGTCAATGCCACACTCACATTCACTTGATTTAAAATTTGACGGATAAGTGTGTTTGTGACCACTTTATATTAAAATCAATATATGAAAATTCGGCAATATGGATCATAATCTAACAATTTGGATTGGATCGTCAAAACTGGTACGATTCCTATCATATAGCGAGAACCGACCAGGTCCCCTCCTGAACTAACCGGCTCGCTTTTCAAAACCGACCGGTTCCGACTTGAACCGACTGTAACAAGAGAGATTAAAGTGGGCTTTAAATTTTTTTGAGATCCGGTAGCCCGTCCACCATATTTTTAGATTTTTTAGTAGAGGTGAGGTGGCCCAACCCTATATTTTTTATTATAAAAAATGCTGCAAAGTGGCCACCATACGTCATCAAGGCGTTAAAGTCTCATTGTCTTTGTGCGTGATGAATTTATGGAAACTCTCACTCCTTCTAATTATTTGGTGTAGGAAGACATTTTACTAACTTTTGGATGTCATATTATATAAAAGACATTTACCGTGCCCAACAAAGCTACATAGTTATTTACATAGTTTATTACTTAATTTACATAGTTAATATTTAAAGCTATTTTATATATGTAGTTTATTTACATACTATAAACTTAGCTATATTTTCTTCACATCATAGTTTAAACATAGTTAATCTACAACACAGTTATTTTATGCAATAGCTAATTTAAAAATTTTACAACATCATTTAAATTAGCTAATTTCTAATTGTTTTACACCATATCTTATTTACACCGTATTACTTTGATTTTATACCGTGTAGCTAATTTCAAAACTATATAAATAAACTTATATAGTGTAAAGGAAACTTTTTCAACAAAGGAAATTAAAAGAATGCGACATCTATCTGTTGTTTTCTTTTTTGGGTTCTTTTAATATTCAAAGGAGATTAAGACAATGCAAAGGAAAAAATAACCCTAGAATACTCAATAGTCAATGGAAATCTACACAGAAAAACCATGTCTCAATATTTATGCATTTTTGTAAAAATAATGAAAGTATAAATACATCACTGTCAAAAAAAAAAAATTTAACTCAAAAAATACTATTTGAAGGGATTTTAGTTATTTTAAAAAATATTTTTAGGCCGAAACCGCTCGATCTGGATATTTTATCCACTTATCCAACCCGATTTTTAGAATGAGTGTTCCGGTTCATCAATATGCTTTTTTAAACCTTAGTTAAAAGTAAATACTCACTTTATATACCTTTCTTTCAGTAATCATGCGCTCCTCATGCGCTCCCTTCCCATCCTTCAAAGCATGTCTTTTGCGGTGTAACCGCATGAAGCAACTAAATAACGAGGTCCGTTATAACCAAGAATCGCTGTAAGAACAGAAAGGGCAAAAAGGGAAAAGGGCAAAACTAGAATGTGATGGAAATAACGGAAATATTTGAGAACACTAAATAAAGGGCAATATAATAACGGTTGTTGTCGGTGTTTACCAGTATATTGATAGTTAAGGAATCAGCTATAAAAAAAAAAAAAAACAAATACAAATTACAAAATAAGGTATTCCCAAATTTTATATTGATTAGAACTAAAACATTGAAATTTAAATCCATCAGTTGACTTTTATTTCGAAATAGCGTATGAATCCTTTTTCATAACCTTTACAACATTAAACAATAACTTTTCCAGGGTGGCAATTCAATCAAACTAACCTGGTAGGGGTCCAGGTCGGGACCCCAATATTGCACTTGGTGGGTCAGGTATGGATCCAAATCACTTAGTGCCGACCTAGGTCGGGTTTGGATATGTGTGTAGTACATCTTGGACTTTATCGAGTTGGTCGGGTCAAGCAAGATCAACCCGACCCAATATATATATATATATGTATATAATTTAAAAAGAGGAATACAATTCTCTTTTTGTGCTCTCTTCTATACAGTTATCTCTCTGCTCTCTTCTTTACTAGTGTAAGAACTCAAATGTAAAACTGCTTTTGGAAGGAAGTTCCTGACTATATCCCTGAACAGCTAAAGTTATTTATCAGCTTCTGTATATGTGAAATGTGAGTTTACTTTACTTATTAAATTTGATCTATAGTCATGTTTACTCAGTGAAGTTTATTGTTTTGTTTATGTCTTTTGTGTTATGCTTATTATAATTACTATGTGACTTATTACTCTGTGACTTATTGTCATAATCCGCTTTATCCGCTATATGGTATTAGAGCCAAGTTTCTAAAAAATTTGAACTATTAAATAAGATTATGAAAAATCTGCAGTAGTAGTTCAAAGTCGTAGTGACCCAAAGATCACTAAGCCCAGGAAGCGCTAGAAAAGTGTAGAGACTGTTTCATGTTGACTCGAACTATAATGGCAAATTTCATCAGAGCATTATCTAATAGGTCAGCTACTACTAATAATATATTACGTGTTAATAATAAAGAAGAAGTAATAATAGATAATATAGAAAAGCAGATCCAAAATTGGAATATACCTAAGGTACTTATAACTGATGTTTATAGTAAAGGAATGTTTGATTTTAAAAGTAGTTTTTCTATCAAAACCATTGAACAAAGTATTTATGTTATGAAAACTCAGGATAAATTCCAATTACTTTCTCCAAGAATGATTGAAGATCATAAAAGAAAATATTACAAATATTTGCATATTGGTTTAGTACAAATAGTTGTCAAACCATTAACAAGGACATGATTAAATAATTCTGTTCTACTATGTTTGAGAGACAGCACACATAAAAGATTCATTGATTCCTTATTAGGAATAGTTGAAGCTAATCTCTGTAATGGTCCCATCTATTTTAACTGTTTTACAAATTTCTCGGTAGCCTTAAGAAATCCTAATTTATTAAAAGTTCTGACCCTAAACCTTAAAACTCAAGGTTTTGATATAGACCCAGGTTCTCAGAACTTGGCATTTGTTTACAGAATATGTTACAAAGTGATGAATACTTTGTGTCCAAGATCTAAAAGGACAAACCATATTTTTCCAGACAAACATGGAAAAATCAAATTTAGTTATACCAAAGTCAGTGGCATGGTCTCAAGTAAAACTACCAGAGCGTTGGTTTTTACAATCTAAATCCCAAATTAAAAATCCTGAAAATAGAGACCCTGAACAAATAATAGAATACTCTGATGGAGAGATAGAAATCAGTTTTCCATCCTCCATAATGACTACTTTAACAATTGGTGAATCAAACATTAGGCATCCTCCTAGAAGCTCAACCTCTTCCGTACCACAATCTGAATATGAAAGAATACCCACTCATAGGAGAACTATTATAGAAAGATTTAATAGGACTCTAAATCAGGTTCAACAACCAGTCTATAAAGTAGAAACTCCAGGTTCTTCTGAAGTGGAAGAACAAGAACCAACACCGTCAGATCTTGACTTTGAAGTATGTGTTATTCAAAAGGAAGAATTCAAGATTAATAAGGAATGGATTAGAAAAGACTTCTGTTCTGAAGAAAATAGACTGATAAGAGAATGGTTCTTCAAAAAATTTAAAGAACCCCTTAGAGATGCCTTCCATCTAAAATTTAATCGTTTCATGATGAAGCACAAGGCAACTATCAAATTTTTTAAATGGTTAAATTATATAGCAAAAGATTATGGAATAAAAATTCCAAAATTTGAAGTAAATATAGTTGAAAAATCTTTTCAGACCTTTCAAACCACCAAAGGAGAAACAATTGAATCCATTCATTCCTCTGAAACTAATTTGCAACTTAAAGGTGAAATATTCAGCGAGAAAATTGAAATTAAAGCCCTACCTTTCAAACTATGACCTAAAGAAAGTGACTATAATATGGCCAAGCTTGAAAGAATACCTCATATTATTGAGCAAAATAATTATACAAATATTTTTTTCCAAGCAATAGGTAAACAAATCACAAGAATAGAAAATGCAGTAAATAGCTTAAAACCAACTCTTGAAATCAAAAGTTTTGATAAGCAGAAAGAAGCCGTCCTATTCAAACCTCCTCCAACTATTGAAACAGAAAAATTCAGCATGCAAGGAATAAAGAAAAAAGAGGAAAATAGTGAGTTAATAGATAAACTGGTCAGAAGATTAAAGAAGCTAAATATTAATAAAAAAGCCCAGTCTTTCAAAACTAAGGAAGGAGATGTTCAGGTTCTGCAGAAGGCACCTGACAAAGAAATTGATGATATGAAAAAAGCTTTAAAAACTGAAAGCTTAGATATTAATAGAATTGATTATGGGAGAAAAGTAAGACCAGTGTCCCAAACCAAAATGTACTATCCTAGGCCTACCCCAATAGATCTACAGATAGAAGAAGATTTAATCTCTACCTCAGTCTCCTATTCACGAAAATCCATAGTAAATTGGAACATAGATGGTATGGCTGAAAACCAAATTTTAGATCTCATGAAACACATGACCATGTACGCCATTGCTTGCAAGGCACGTGAATTAAGATCATGAGATAGCCAAAGCCATAATATGTGGGTTCACATGATGGTTAAGAGGCTGGTGGGATTTTCATATGGATGAAGAATCAAAAAATTAAATATTAAATGCTTCAAAACAATGGATAGTAAAATATGAAACTGACCAAGATAATATAGTACAAGAAGGAGATGCAATCAATACATTGATATATACCACCACCCTCCATTTTGTAGGAAGCACTGCTTTGTTGGCTGCGAGATCTGAAGATTTGTTATCAAATCTAAGATCTCCAACACTCTCTCATTACAAATGGTACAAAGATGTATTTTTTTCAAGACTATTATCAAGATTAAAAAATTGTTTTGGTCATTAATACTCACTTTTATATTTTTCCATCTTTTTAGAAAACATTTAAAAATATCTTTAGGTACAAATCGATTCGTTAAAATCTATTTTTTTATATTAATTTTCAACTTCATTTCAATGTGTTTTGTTTTAATTATTCTTGATATGTTTTTCATATTCTAGTAAATTTTTTTTTGCACCTCTTTTTTTTTAAAAACAATTTTTTGACCGCTCAGGACTTGACTGATTAGAACGGTTGAATCAGCCGATTTACCGGTTAGGCCGGTTAAACCACTTTCAGGCCTATGTTCAGTTAACCGTTCCGGTTCGATTTTAAGAACGTGGTAGCATATGACCCGTTTGCCACTAATCACCCATCGAAACGGTTTTTTCCCTTCGATAACAACCGTTATTATTACCACGTCCGTTATATCGAAAGCGCGAATTTCTACACCGGTGAAAAAATGCCAGCTGATTACAGGTACGAAACGCCGGACGTCGCACACGAACGAAACGCTGCGTCCGTAGCTTGAGTTTATCTATAACGAGCCGATAAATAGCCTCCCCTCATGTTTTATATTCCCACCAAATCCATTCTGGTTCGGCTCCTCTCTCTCTCTAAAATTTATCACTTTAAAACCTCTCTCCCCCTCTCTGTCATTGAGTTTCTTTTCTCCTTTTTTACCCAAACCCTAATTTCTGCAATCACTGAAACCCTAAATTACATTTCAGCGTTTTCTGCCTAAATCCGCCATTAAAGCTCCATCAAAAGCTTCAGAGATCGGGAAAAGAACCCCTAGCTTTCCATTTTTCAGAGCCCTTGTTTTCTAGGTCAGCCATCGCTGGTCGAGCTAGGGTTTGGAGAGATCGAGGGTCAATCCTCCTTATATCTGGTTCGGAAACTGGTGAGTAGGCTTTTATTTAACTGTTATAAATGTTTGGGTTGACTCTTATTTCTTTTGCATTTGTGTGTTTCCTCTGATAATTCTGGGGATTTATTTCTTTTCCATTTTTTTCTCCACGATTGAAACCGTATTAAAGGGTATCAAGATCGCATAGACATGTTTTTTATGGAATTACCATGAATTTTTACCTGTGATTTCTATTTCCTGAAATCTTTTCATGAACATCTAAAGGTTTACATGAATTTTTCTTCATTTTTATCTCTTTTGTGATTTCTTCATCTTGTTTTTTGTAAATTTAAAAAGATGAGCTTGTTTTTTGCTTGTTTTTTATACTTTCTTGAATATTAATCTAGTTTATTATTATATTATGTTCTGTCTCTGCAAATTTATTCATCGATGACTGTGGACACTTGTGAAAATGGAAGAATTCCATGGACTTTAGCTATTTCATAAGACCTCGTGCTTGAATTATTTCTCAACAATTGGGAATTGACCTCTGTTTTTCTAAGATTTCATACTTTTCTTCCTTTATTATCACAAATTAATGATCAAATATGGGTAGAGTTTAATGATATCTATTCAAGCTGAAATGCTTTTATTGATTTTTCGATAATTTGCGTAGATCTTCTATTTCAACTTCTATTTGCAATTGATATTTGTTAGTTTTCCTTTTTCATAGGATTCCATTCAGGAAATAATTTATATGTTGATTTTGAATTATTCGCTTAAGTTCAAGAAAAATATATATATTCTCCTTTCCCCTTTTTTTCCTGTAACTGATAAAGTGAATAGGTTGTTTTTTTTTTTTTTCTGATAGATAAGCTTCAAAAAAAAAAAAAAAGTAAAATGAAATTATAAATGGAGTATAGTTTCTTTTAATTTTAAAATCCTGAATAGCTAATCATTATTTAAATATTCTTTTCAGTAAAGGTCATTTAACTGTGGAAATTTGGATGAAACATTAAAAATATTTTATTTCTCATAAATAAAATCTTGGGTCTGATTTTCTAATTTATTGGCGAAAAATATCTGATTTAGCTGAATTCTGGAATTTGGATACAAAATTATCTCATTCATTATAAATGATTCTGGGTCTGAAATATTTGGGAAAATAACTGATTTTTTTTAGTAATTTGAAAATATCTGATTTTTTAGTATTAGTATTTGTCTGAAAGGTCATTGAACTCTAGAAATTAGGATCCGCACACTAGAAACGTCGCTGGAAATTGGGATCCACGCACTAGAAACGTCTCTTTTCTCAAAAATGAAATCTCTGTTCTATAATATTGAGAAAATATATAGTTTCCTTTAAGTAATTATCAGTTGATTGGTCTTTCGGCTCTTGAAATTTGGAAAATATATGCTTTTTTAGTATAATTAATTATTCTCCAAGAAATGGTTATTGAACTATAGAATTTTGGAATATATATATATATATATATAAAATATAATATATTATATTAGCTATATCTATATATATTATCAACATTATTCTTGAAGCTTTAAATTTTATAATTAGATATAAAACTAAATTCCAAAGGCATCACAAAGATTCCCAATATGGAATTGCAGCAAACCTAATAAACCTTTGGACATTATTTGAAGGTTACTATGATATTTTAGGTCCTCAGCGTTATACAAACAACACCCATTTGTAATTCTCCAAGAAAAGGTCACTGCACTCTAGAAGGTTGGTTGAACACGTAACGTTAGGTGGCAAATCACAGCTTAATTTTTCTGTTTGGCTACCATCCAATTTTTTCCCCTAGGTTTCCCTTTTTTCCCAAAAAGGTCTTCCATTATTTGAGTTTGTTTTGATTTTCTTTGTTTTGGCAACCCTTTTATTTACTTTTTTTTTTAAGGGTTGTTTTTTTTACCCGTTTCCAGACACCTTTATTTATGTGGTTTCAGCTTTTCTCTTTTATTATCCCAACCGTTTCTATATCTCTCTCTACGCTATTATGAATTTCTCTCCTTTCTTATGCTATTATGAATTTTCATCATTCTCCTTATTTTATTTTGAATTTTTCTCTCATCATCATATATATTTTTTTTTTTTAATTAATTAGGATTGATTACATGAATCTTGATCTCTCTCGTTCGATTGTCTCTCTCCTTTTTTATTTAGTTCTGGGTGCTTGGTAAAAGTTGTTTATTCCCTTTTTAATCTATGAATTACCATATCTATCAATTGACAATCCCAAATCCGAGCTACTTGCCTCTCTCCCTCTACAATCCCAAGCCCCAACTACTCTCTCTCAATCATAAATCCCAATTCCAAGGCCAACTACTCTCTCTTAATCATAAATCCCAATTCCAAGGCCAACTACTCTCCCTCTCTCACGATCGTAAATCCCAAGCCCCAACAACTCTTTTGTCTATGTTAATGGCGAATCCGTATCGTTAAATACTTACTACTCTCAACTCTTTTGTCTATGTTAATGGCGAATCCGTATGGTTAAATACTTACTACTCTCTCTCCCGAGCAATCAATCTACTCTTTCTCTCCCACCAATCAATTGACAAATCCTAGCAATCAATTGACAAATCCCTTTCGTTAATTACTTATCCCAGAGAATCAATTGACAAACCCTTTCCTTAATTACTTATCCTCCCAGAGAATAAATTGACAAATCCTTTTCGTTAATTACTTATCCCAGAGAATCAATTGACAATCCCAGCTGTTCAACTTGACTCGGTCAGCAGAACTGATTTTTTGGTGGTCAGATCGGGTCTTTTAAAAAAAGTAAAAATAATTATAAAAAATCCCAAAAAAATAAGGGATTTGGTTGTAAATTTTTTTTTTTATTATTATTTTAGCAAAGATTGGAAATTTTGACCATGAATATTTAATTTTATATCTTCTTATCTTTTTCCTTTTTTTTGTTTAATTACGTTTTAAATATAGTTTTCATAATTTTTATATTTTTATTTTTTAATATTTTTGGACGTGCCTGGTTAAATTGTTGGGTTTACTGGTTACTCTTTCTAACGCTGCTGATTACTCTTTGTCCCCAACTAATACTTTCTCGCCGTCTCTCTCTCTCTCTCTCTCTCTCTCTCTCTCTCTCTCTGCGTAGATATGATATGGATTGATGGAAATTTTGATTAGAAGAGCATTTGGGGAAAAACTGTCTTTCTCGCTCTCCATATGTACGATATGGGCAGGCATTGTGGCCCCCTCTTGTCGTATGCATAATTGTATACTTACAGTCTTACACCTTTACTTTGCATTGTTTACTCCCAACGAACGGTTGCTTAGATGTCAAGATATTAACTTTCGCTATGGAAAAGCATGATACCTTTATATCCCATCTATTTATTGTCAAATATCCATCCAAAGTCTTCTTATTTTAATTAGGAAAATTTGTTCTTTTTTATGAGAACATAATATATATATATATATATATATATATATATATATCAGATTCAAGGTTTTAAAAAATGCCCTCAGGTATGTCGGGCGCTCCCGCAGGCGCTCCCCCCTAGGTCAGGTACATCCGTCCGGCATACATTTGTCATCCGCCTCGAGGGCCAGGGCCTCTGGCCCTAGCCCGGTACATCCGTCTTGGGCGTATCGCCTCGAGCGCCAGGGCCGCTGGCCCTAGCCCGGTACATCCGTCCTAGGCCTACCGCCTCAAGCCCTAGAGCCTCTGGCCCTAGCCCGGTACATCCGTCCTCGGTGTACATCTGTCAACTGCCACGGGTGCCAGCGTACATATGTCATTCGCCTCGAGCGCCAGGGCCAGCGCAGTATCTGCCGGGCGCCCAACAGGGCCTCGAGAGCGTCAGCCCGCCTACGTACATCCGTTCGGGGTGTACATCTCTCGTCCTCCTCGAGCACCCTCCAGGTGTATATCTGCCAGGGTGCTCTGTCATCCGCCCCGGGCGCCCGCCAGGAGGGCTAGGGCCTGGGTGTACATCCAGGGCAGGCGACCGTATCTGCCTCACCTTATGGCCAGGGCACCCGCCCAGGTACATCCGTACATTGTACATCTGTCATCTGCTTCCGCTGTTATCCGCCTCGGGTCTCGCCTAGGAGGGCATGGGCAGTATCTGCCGGGCGCCCAGGAGGGCCAAGGCCAGGGAGCCCGCGTAGGTACATCTGTACTGAGCGTACATCTGCATCCGCCTCGGGCCCTCGCCCAGGAGGGCCAGGGCAGTATCTGTCGGGCGCCCAAGAGGGTCAGGGGCGCCTTAGCCTTAGGCAGGGTTCAAGAGGTCAGGGCCAAGGCGCCTGCCCAGGTTTGGGCGCCCGCTCAGGTACATCTGTTCTGGTTATATGTCTTGTCCTGAGTGTACACCTGCCCAGGTACATCCATCTTGGGCGTACATCTGTCATCTGTCCTGGATGTACACCCGCCCAGGTACATCTGTCCTTGGTGTACATCTGTCATCCGCCCGACACCTGCCCAGGTACATCCTACATCCGTTTTGGGCGTACATTTGTCACCCGCCCGGGTACATCTGGGCGTACATTTGTAATCCGCCCGTACCTTTGTCATTTGTTCTGGATGTATACTCGCCCAGGTACATCCGTCTTGGGCGTACATCTGTCATTCGCCCGACACGTGCCCAGGTACACCCTACATCCGTTCTGGGCGTAAATTTGTCACCCGCCCGGGAACATCTGGGCGTACATCTGTCATCTGCCCAGCACTCGCCCAGGTATGCGTACATCTGTCACCTGCCCGGGTACATCCTTCCTGGGCGTATAGGCACCCGCCCGGTACATTCGTCCTGGGCGTACATCTGTCACCTGCACGGGTACATCCATCTTGGGCGCACATCTATCACCCGCCCGGGTACATCCGTCCTAGGCGTACATCTGTCACCTGCCAGAGTACATCCGTCTTGGGCGGTACATCTGTCACTCGCCCGGGTACATATGTCCTGGTCGTACATTTGTCATCCACCCGGCACCACCCAGGTACATCCGTCTTGAGTACATCCGCTCGGACGCCCGCCTCCCGGGTACATTCGCCTGGGCTCCTGTAGCTCGGGTACATCCGTCCTGGGCGTATATCTGTCACCGGCCTGTGTACATCCTTCTTGGGGGTACATCTGTCACCCGCTTGGGTACATCCGTCATGGGCGTACATCTGTCACATGCCCACATCCGTCCTGGGCGTACATCTATCACTCGCGTACATCTATTAGCCGCCCGGGTACATCCGTCCTAGGCGTACAGTCACCTGACTGGTACATTCGTCCTAGGCATACATCTGTCACTCGCGTACATCTGTCACCCGCTCGGGTACATCCGTCTTGGGGGTACATCTGTCACCCGTTCGAGTACATCCGTCCTGAGCGGTACATCTGTCACCCGCCCAGGTACATCTATTCTGGGCATACATCTGTCATCCGCCCGGCACCCCACCAGGTACATCCGTCCTGGGTACATCCGCTCGGGCGCCCGCCTAGGTACATCCTCTTGGGCGCCTGCCCCTCGAGTAGATACGTCCTGGGCGTATATCTGTCACCCGCCCGCGTACATCCGTTTTGGGCGTACATCTGTCACCCGCCCGAGTACATCCGTCCTGGACGTACCTCTATCACCCGCCCGGGTACATCCGTCCTAGGCGGTACATCGTATATCTGTCACCCGCCCGGGTTCATCCGTCCTGGGCGTACATCTGTCACCTGCCCGGTACATCCGTCCTGGGTGTACATTTGTCACCCGCCCGGGTACATCCGTTTTGGGCGTACATCTGTCACCTGCTCGGGTACATCTGTCCTGGGCGTACATTTGTCACCCGCCCGGGTACATCCGTCCTGGGCGTACATCTGTCACCTGCTCGGGTACATTTGTCATGGGCCGTACATCTGTCACCCTCGGGGTACATCCGTCCTGGGCGGTACATTTGTCATCCGCTTGGGTACATTGCTCTTGGGCGGTACATCTGTCCTGGGCGGTACATTTGTCACTGGCCTGGGTACATCCGTCCTGGGCATACATTTGTCATCTGCCCGACACCTGCCAGGTACACCTGCCCAGGTACATCCGCTCGGGTGCCCGTCCGGGTACAATCGCTCAGGCCCCTTGCCCGGGGTACATCCGCCCCGGGCGAGCTCCCACCTCCACCTCGGGCGTCTGCCCTGGTACATTCACCTCGGGCGCCCACCTGCTCTTCCGTCTCCTCCATTTGCTCTATTACTGCTTCGACCTTCTTTTTCGGGTCCTCCGTGTCCTCCTCCATTTGCTTTTTCCTCCTCCATTAGCTCAGGTTGCTCCAACTTCTCTTGCCGATCTGATTCTATCTCTTTCGATATCGTCAGCCCAAGTACATGCGCCCCGGGCGCCAGCCCAGGTACATGCTCCCCGGGCGCCAGCCTAGGTACATTCGTCTCGGGCGCCCACCCAGGTACATGCGTCCCGATCCCCCCGGGGTGTCGCTATACGTCGTGGGGTGGTGGGGGTGCTCCTTCAGGTATAGGGCACCTGGCGTACATGCGCCTCGGACGCCCTGGGCGTCCGCCTTAGTACATCCACCCTGGGCCCCCCCTTGCATGTGGTGGGGGTGCTCCTTCAGGTATGTACGGCGCCCCAGTAAAATTTGTACGTCTGCCTCGAGCACCCCTATATGTGGGGTACGACGCCCTGGTACATTCCTCCCTCAAGTATGCCCCCGCCCTGGTACATCTGGTATCCGCCCCGGGCTCCCATGTACTTGAGGGAGCAGGAGCAGTTATCTATGTATGTACGTGCCCTGGTACATCTGGTATCCGCCCCGGGCTCTCCTATACCTGAGGGAGCAGGAGCAGGTATGTACGTATGTGCCTTAGTACATCTGGTATCTGCCCCGAGCTCCCCTGTTCCTGAGGGAGTGGGAGCAGGTATGTACGTACCTGCTCTACCAGAGCAAGTATGTACCTATGTGCCCTGGTACATCTGGTATCCGCCCCGGGCTCCCCTGTACCTGCTGCTTTAAGTATGTACATATGCGCCCTGGTACATCTGGTATCCGCCTCGGGTGCCCCCTGTATGTGGGTGGGGTGCTATGGGGTGGTATCCGCCCCGGGCGCCCCTTGTACTTCCGTGGGGGTGTACGTGGGTGGGGGTGCTATGTACACCGTACATTCGCCCCGAGTGCCCCCTGTACTCCTTCAGATATGTACGTGGGTGCTCCCTCAGGTATCAGTTATGTACGTGGGCGCCCACCCAAGGCGCTCCTTTTACGTATGTACACCTCGGGCGCCTGCCCAAGTACATCTGGCGCCCTCGCAAGGCGGGCGCTCCCTTTACATATGTACACCCCGGGCGCCTGCCCAAGTACATCAGGCGCCCTCCCAAGGCGGGCGCTCCCTTTACATATGTACACCTCGGGAGCCCGCCCAGGTACATTCGCCGCCCCGGGAGCGCTCCCTTTACGTATGTACACCTTGAGCGCGGGTGCCCCCCCTTTACGTATTTACGTATATAGACCCCGGGCGCCGGCGGCGCCCTCCCAAGCCGCGCCCTTTATGTATGTACACCCCAGGCGCATGCCCAGGTAGTACATCTGCCTCCCCACCCAGGTACATCCGTCGCCCCGGACTCCTGCCCAAGGCGCTCGCTCTGGGCGTACACCCTAGGCGCGGGCGCCCCTTTGTACACCTCGGGTCCCCTTTGTACACCCCGGGCCCCTTTGTACATCCCCGGCGCCGGCCCTGGTACATCCGCCGCCCCAGGCGCCCCCCTGGTACATCTGCAACCTGGGTGCCCCTTTACGTATGTACACCTCGAGCGCCCACGTCGGGCATCTCCCAAGGCTCTCCCTTTACGTATGTACACCTCGGGCGCTCGCCCAGGTACATTTCGCCTAAGGCGCTCCCTTTATGTACACCCTAAGCGCCCGCCCGCCCAGGTACATCCGCCACCCCTTGTGCCTGCCGGCCCAGGTACATTCGCCGCCCCAGGCGCCCGCCCTAGTACATCCGCCCACTCCTCGGGCACCCACCCTGGTACTCCTGTCGCCCCCGGCGCCCACCTTGGTACATCCACCGCGGGCGGGCGCCTCCGTCTCCTCCTCCATTTGCTCTGGTACCTCTTCGGCCTTCTTTTTCGGCTGCTCCTCTGAGTCCACCTCCATTTCCTTTGCTTCATCCTCAATTTTCTCAGGCTACTCCAACTTCTCTTGCTGGTCCGATTCTATCTCTTCCAATATTTTTAGAACTTGGGGGGCAGCCTTTCGATAGTTTTAGAATTTTGGGGGCCCCCGCCCGGGGGTTGATGTTCCGCGCCCCCATCTACCCGCCAGGCGCATGCACCCTGGGCGCCTGCCCAGGTACATGCGCCCCGGGTGCCTGTCTTGGTACATCCCCCCGGGGCCTTCCTGTACGTGCGCAAGTACGTGTACGTGTACATCTGCTACGTGGGGACGCTCCCTCAGGTATGTACGCCGCCCTGGTACATCCGTGTTCGGGTACAAGGGGCGCTTCCTCAGGTACATTCGCCCCATCCGCCCCGGTACATCCACCCTGAGTACAGGGGGCCCAAGTAGGGTGCTCCCTCAGGTATGTACGCCGCCCTGGTACATCCGCCCGGGGTACAGGTACATCTGCCCCGGGTACAGAGGGCGCTCCCTCAAGTACGTACGTCACCCCTGGTACATCCCCTGGTATAGGGGGCATTCCCTCAGGTATGTACGCTACCCTGGTAGTCCGCTACATGGGGCCGGTACATCCGCCCCGGGTACAGGGGCCTCTCCCTCAGGCGGTACATCCGCCTTGGGTACATGGCGCTCCCTCAGGTATGTACGCCGCCCTAGTACATCCGTGCATCCGCTACGCGGGGTCGGTACATCCGCCCCTGTATGTACACCGCCTTGGTACATCCGCGGCGGGGGCGGATGTACAGGGGGCGCTCCCTCAGGTATGTACGCCGCCCTAGTACATCCGTGGGGGGCGCATGTACAGGGGGCGCTCCTCAGGTCCCTGGCACATCCACTACGTGGGGTCGGTACATCCGCCCCTGTATGTACGCCGCCCTGGTACATCCGCAAGGGGCGGATGTACAGGGGGCGCTCCCTCAGGTATGTACGCCGCCTTGGTATCCTGGTACATCCGCTACCTGGGGTCGGTACATCCGCCCCGCTCCCTCGGGTATGTACGCCGCTCTAGTACATTTGCCCTAGGCGCCCTGGTACATCCGCCTGGGGTGCGCCCGCCCTGGGCGGATAGGTGCATCAGCCCAAGGCGCATGCCCAGGTGCATTCGCCCAATGTGCATCCGCCCAGGTGCATTCGCACTGCATCCTCCCAAGTGCATCCGCCCAGGGCGCCCGCCCTGGTGCGGATGCACCAAGTGCCCTCTCTGGTGCATCTGCCCCGGGCCCGGTCGCCCCCTATACCTGGGGCGGTGCCCAGGGCTCCCGCCCAGGTACATCCGCCCAGGTGCATCTGCCCAAGGTGCATTCGCCCAAGGCATCCGCCCAGGTGCATCCGCACTGCATCCTCCCAGGTGCATCTGCTCAGGGCGCCCGCCTTGGTTCGGATGCACCAAGCGCTTGCTCTGGTGCATCTGCCCCGGGCCCAAGCCCTCGCCCTCGCCCTCGCCCTCGCCCTCGCCCCGGTACATCCGCCTCAATGTACATCCACCCCAACGCCCCTGTCGTGGCGCGTGCCCTGGACGCCCGCCCACGTACATCCGTCGTGGGTGTACATCCGCCCAAGGTGTACATCCGCCGACGGGCGGAGGCGTACATCCATAAGAAAAGCATTTGGACGGTTAGTTTCCATCGTTTTTTCAAATGGAACACCTACTTGCATCCATCTTTAACGAGGATGCTTTACACTTTATGGATCGCATATGTAGAAATGCGGTCTAGCCCGTATGAAACAATTTTTCTTTTTCTTTTCCCATGAAGTGCATTAGAATAGGGTCTAGTCCCTTGGTTAGTCCTCTTGAGCCCTGTCTAGGCTCAGGGTTTACACCGGCTGAGCTGAAGCTAGGTTGGCCCAACCCACATTAATTTGAAGCTTTAAAAATAAATAGTGTATCATTAAGAGCTTTCAATGTCATATTACTTTTTTTTAACGCTAAGCCTCATGCTAAACAATCTTCATTTCATCTTAGGAAATGCATACGATGTGAACTCAGGTAGTTGAGGATGTGTCATTGATTGAACATAAAGTCGTGCATAGTTCCTGACTGTATACTGTTCGTTTTAGATCAAGTGAGCCCCTGAATGTTTAATCTAGATCCAACTCCTAAGAGTATTTTATTTTTAACTTTTTATCTATCTAAAATTTAGGTCAAGTGAGCCCCTGACTATTTAATCTAGATCCAACTCCTAAGTGTAATTTATTTTTAACTTTTTTTCTATGTAAAATTTGGTACGTGTAAAATGAAATGACTAAAATATACCTCAAACTTTTAGGGGTATTTTGGTTATTCTATTTTATTGAGAATATTTTTGGCATGTGCGAATTTAAGAGGAGTGGACGCCCAAACTTTGGTGTCAATCTTTTGTAAAAAAAAATTAAAAATAAAACAGTGTAGAGGCATGACATTGTAATTGAATCCATCTTAGTTGTTTATTCAGATCTAATGGCTAGATAAGGGGAAGTCTATAAGTACTCTACATTAGATAAGGGGAAGTATAGAAAGCTTGTCACATTATTTTATTAGCATTAATGTGAGTTTTTCTTATAGTCTTTTGTCGCATTTCTGCCTATTTTATTACTAAAGTGATTTTTTTGGGAAAATTATTTCGTGCTACGAGGACCGCAATAGATAGGCAGTCCTCAAGATCTAAAGCATCCATCTTAAAGATGGATTCAAATAGATGGTCTATCTAAAACCAATTGAAGCTATTGGACCAAATGCTTTTCTAAAGAATTATTATTTTTAATTTTTCAAAATTATTTAATTTTTCATATTTGTCCATTTTAGAGACTACATATCCTTAAAACTTAGGTCAAAAAATCCATCTCAAAAATCGATTTTTAAGAGGTGACTCATTTCTACATGAACTCATCATATAAGAAAAATTGTTTTATGCTAGGACTGTGTGGCGACAATATATGGTCCAAAGGTACGTAACATTCATCTTAAAGATAGATGCAAATAGGTAGTCCATCTAAAAACAATTGTGCTTAAATGCTCAAATATTTTATTAATATAATTATTATTCTTAGTTTTTAATTTTTTTTTCATGTTCATGATTTCATGTTATAGATTATATATCTTTTAAAAATTAGGATCAAATTATATTTTAAAAAAATATTATTTGCTGAGCCCGCATTTCTACAATTTGCGGGCTGGCCACATAGAAACCGTGTCCCTCATATAAACCGTGTTCTTTCTGTTTTGTTGCCTTTGCCTCCTTTGTGCTTATTACTCGTTTGTGCTTATTTTGTTTAGTTTATTACTCGTTTGTGCTTATTTTGTTTAGTTTATTACTCGTTTGTGCTTATTTTGTTTAGTTTTAATGTGAGGGATAAAATCTGAAACGATGAGTATCAGAGAACATGCAAAAGCTGTTATGTGAGAATTGCAGAGGCTGACTTGGCCTCTGTAATGCTAGCACACGGTTTTGAGATCCCCATGGTTTTAGATTGAACTGCAGTCTTTAAAACCATTGGACCTTCCATAGGCATTTAAATTCGTCTAAGCCCCTCGCTCCTCTCTATCTTCACGGGGATTCTAATTCACTGCCTTTGCCTGGAACGCAGCGATTTTCTAGCGGGAGAAAGCGGAACCCCCAAAAAAATAAGACCCCCACTTGTCACATAGCACCAACCAGATGGCCCGGGGCCCCACCCTCCGCCATGCCTCAGTCGCCACCGATCGGCTCCAAAAAATCGCCGTCGAGGGATCCTCATCGCCCCAAAAGATCACCACCACCACTGATGATCCGATGTCGACCCAAAAACTCGCCACTGAGGAATTGAGGGGGGGCGGCAGCAGCTTCGACTGTAACATATGCCTCGACTTCGCCCAGGACCCGGTCGTGACCCTGTGCGGCCACCTCTTTTGCTGGCCCTGCATCTACAAATGGCTCGAGCTACACTCTAATTCTCAAGATTGCCCCGTCTGTAAATCCGCTCTATCCCAGTCAAATCTGATACCCCTTTACGGAAGGGGCAAAACTGACATTTCGCACTCGAGGAAGCAGCTTGGGTCCATACCCGAGAGGCCTGTCGGCCCGAGGCCTGGACCTGCAGAGCCAGACCATTCACTGCTGGATCTGAGGTTGAGGCATGATCATTATGGGTCGGGCACGGCATTGAGAGTGGGACCCGACTACTATGGCTCGGGCCCGAGGGTGGGGCCAGGTTACTATGGGATGGGCACCGCCCCACGTGTCATGTACCCAATGGTGGAATCACTGGCCGGAATCGTGATGGGGGCCCTGCCATGGGTGGTGGGGCCGACTGGGGACGTTGATGGTTTGTATTGGTTTGGGAGCGAGGGGGAAGAGGAGAGAGAAAGGGAGGTTGGATATGAGAGGTCTCTCTCTAGGATCTTGACCTTCCTCTTTTGCTTTGCCTTGCTTTGCTTAATCTTCTTTTGATCGATGCCTCGTTCTCTCTTTATCTCCTCTCCTCTCCTTTCTTTATGTCTTCTGTCTCTTTCAAATCGGCACTCTCTCTCTCTCTCTCTCTCTCTAGATCTTGATCTTGTTCTTATGACGCCTCCACCCCTCTTTCTCTGTCTTCCCAATTTTCTTCTCTCTCAAATTAGGAAGGGATACATGAAGCATACTGTACAGGCAAGAGCATAGTGATTTGTATGTAAAAAGTTAAAAAGCAATTTGATTTCGTTGTGGGATGCCAAAGTGACAAATCTTAGGATTTGGAATCTCTCTCTCTCTAGAAATTTGTAATCTCTCACCCACTAGAAATTTGTCATCTCTCTAGAAATTTGTAATATCTCACTAGAAAAATGTTCTCTCTCTCTAGAAATTTGTAATCTCTCTATTTCACTTTCATTTGGTCTGTCGACCTAAGTCGTAGTGGTTGTGGAACGTCTCTCTCTCTCAAAGATGATGCCTTGCATGGTATTGAGGGAAGGTTGCTTACGGTGTTGTACTAAGGTTTTTAGAACATTATAAAGGAAAAGACCTACTCGAGGGTATTTTCTTAATGTAAAGTTTTGGATTCTACTATTGAGCATTTTTCAGAAAGGAAAAAGATGAACCATTGGATTTTCGAGTTCGTAAAAACTGAATTTTTTTTCTTGTTATTTTTGTGTTGAGGTTGATAGCTAGGTTCTAAAGGATGAGATTTCTATAAGGCTTAGGTTTTATGAAATCAAAGTAATGCTTCACATCAATCCTCGTCGGGACAGTACTTTTGCCAGGGAAATCCTTATGAGGGTTCTAAAATCAACTTACAACACTAACAATAAAATTTGAAACTCATAGTGTAGATCTTGTAGATTTGTAAACACTTATTTTGAAAGCAAAATGTATGGTTTGGATAATTTGTTATAATATATATTATTTTTAGAGTTTGAAAGCCCAATTTTTTTTATCACAACCTTAATGTCCAAGTCGATACGATCGATATAAGGCTTAGGTTTTATGAAATCAAAGTAATGCTTCACATCAATCCTCGTCGGGACAGTACTTTTGCCAGGGAAATCCTTATGAGGGTTCTAAAATCAACTTACAACACTAACAATAAAATTTGAAACTCATAGTGTAGATCTTGTAGATTTGTAAACACTTATTTTGAAAGCAAAATGTATGGTTTGGATAATTTGTTATAATATATATTATTTTTAGAGTTTGAAAGCCCAATTTTTTTTATCACAACCTTAATGTCCAAGTCGATACGATCGATGTAAAAGTTTTTCGATACTCAAGACTTTTAATATTTTTTTGAGTAATCAGATAAGGATTTACTTATTGTGATAAGGAAGCCTATCAAATCATTTTTTTATAGGGTTGCAAATTTTTATTCTTTTTTCTTTTTTTTTGACAATGTTAGGAATTTTTATTGATGGTAGGCTGAAATAGGAGAAGATTACAATGCAGAAATCAGAACATCAGAAATAGACAAGGTGTAAAGGAATTAAAATGTAAAACTAGGGCATAAAATGTTGTTTTGATGTTGGAAAATCCTCGTATTGATCCTCTGGACATCGAGATGTATAACTATGAAAAGAAAAAAAGATTTGAAGCCCTAAAAATAATGTATCTTGAACATATTATCTATAGACCATCCATTTAAAAAAAATTTCTAAGTGTTTATAGATTAATTTGATTTGAATTATTTTTGAAGTTTTAAGATTTTATAATTAAAGGTGAAAATAAATTCTCAAATCATCCTAATAATTTTTTACATCAAAATTGTATTTATAATACAATTTGGAGGTACTTTACTTGATTAAAGTAAAAACCTTATGCAAACCGCACCCAAAAAGTAAATGCTCTCTTCGTAGGCCATCCCTATCAAAAATTTGGAGTCCAAAGAATTTTCTTAGTGGGCAAGGCTTTACTGAAAGGAGCACAAACCCACAAAAGCAAGCAACCATGCAATCTTTTGGGTAAAAGAGCGAGTCACTTTCCTGTATCAGGACTGGCAATGAACCAGGTTCATGACCATAGGCCATCAAGATAAATAAACAAAACGAATTCACATGGAAAATGGGAAAAATGAGTAGACAGTCTTTGGTGAATGTAGAAGTTCACTTGGTGGAATGGAGGAGTGGCAACGGGTCGGGTCCGGCTGGACCCGGACCTGAAAATATATTGTGGGATGTAGATCCAGACCTGGATCCGATCGGACCGACCCAAAAATTAAAATATTTATGTAGTTAACTATATTTTATATGTTGAGACCTGAAAAATATTACCGGGACTTGGACCTGACCTGCATGGTCCAATCTTTGGACCCACACCAAGATCTAGATTGGGTCTACCCTCAGGTCCGGATCCATTGCCACCCATAAGGCCTTTAAGAAGCGTAGAAACCACCCCTCTATGTGTTTTTAGAGTTGAGCTTATTATGCAACTATAAACTCCCTTAACACAAAAGTTATTCCCGATTAACACTGATATATGCTCCTGCAACTATAAACTCCCTTAAGACAAAAGTTAATTCCCTATTAACACTGATATATGCTCCTACTATTTTTGTTTTTTGTTCTTCCATCACCATCATTATCGGATGGATGGAGAGATAGCGAGAGATTCGCTTTCTTTCCTTCCATCTTCCTTGTGAAAGATGCTATTCTTCCTAACCAACAAAAGCAGGAAAGAGAAGAAATATGGGACCACTTTTTTTTTTTTTTGAAAGAGTTGAAAATCTTTTCATTGAGAGAAAATCAACGAAAGTACTGCACAAAAAAAGAAAAAGAAGGGAGAAAAAGAAAAAAAAAAATACAACAAAAACATAAAAGGATAAGAGAAGTGAGGGTGGAATGGCTTGCGAAATTTGCATTACGTCACTTGCATTTTCTGTTCTTCTTGGTAATGCTTCCATTAATTATACAAAATTTTGTGGGTTAATAGAAGGCATCCATGTAGCTATTCAAATGAAATGTTTCTCTCTATAAATTGAAAGTGACTTATCGTTATTTGTTCAGGTTATACAAGGCAAATATAAACCTCCATAGGCTCTCCATAACATAGGTGCTAATTGAGTTCTGGCTGGCTTAAGAATTTTTCATGGTCCATATGTTATGTCCGTGAGGCTAATATGGTGGTTGATGTTCTTCGGAAGAAGGCCACAATTTTCACGGAAGCCACCATTTGGCACTCCAAACCTCCATATTTCCTTCATCTTCCTTTATTTCATAATGTGGTGCAATTACCTACTGCAGAGTTGTAAAATAGTATCATATAATTTTTTCTATCTTGGATTATTGAAAACCGGGTAGGGGACCTTCTCCCCCACTGATTTACCAAAAAAAGAAAGAAAGAAAAGTCTGCTGCTCCATTTCTCTCACGATTGATATGGGTAAAAATGACCTCTCTAACCTGAAGATCTAAATGGAATCGATCCAAAATCTAAATCCATTGCCATGGTATTGATTCTAGGACCACTAGCTATCCCTCATTTTCTTTTTCTTCAATATTGTCGATACATTTTGTTTGTTTTATTATTCCTATATCTTTATAATAAGTTATCTATGAGAGATTAATAATTTAATATTTTACATATATTTTTATTTAATTTCAAAATACCCATAAAATATTTCATGGTCTTGAGTTGGAATAGTTTCATAAGAGTAAAATGTTAAATGGTTCATCTTTTATGTGCATTTTGATAAATTTCTCTTATTCATACCTATTTTTGGATACTTTTCGCTTTCTTAAAGTTCCTATTCCTTTTTTTTTTTATGTGCAAAAGATTATATGCTCTCTTGGAGAATCTCTAACATTCACTCCCCTTGAATAAAATCCTACTTAAGCTCCTTACCTAGCTATCACTTTTTATCGAAAAAAAATCTAATATTGAACAAAGATGGTCTTATTGGATGGTTAAACCTACGTATTTCAGGACTTAAAATCACTTGCTCTTTAAATACTCAATAATGATTTCAAATGGATCCAATATTTTTCCTTCTAAACAGGTCTTTCACCTCAAGGAGTAATCATATAGTATGCTCTAATGAAAGCATTGGAGCATACTATATTTATATGTATCACTCTCCAAGGAAGAGCCCAATAAGCCTTATTCCCTAAGCTCCAATTTGTTTTCTGTCATCCAAAGAGGAAAGGTGAAAGAAAAAGATTTGGAAGGTATCTTATTTGGTCAATGGAGGTCATTTATTATTGTTTTTTCTAGGCTCTACTTTTTTGGTACAGCATTTATTTCATTGCAAACTCTTGGAGGGAGACCATCTTATCTAATATTTTGTAATATTTTGGAGACAGATAATATTGCCATCCCTTTAGAGGGTAAAGCTTCCATTTTTTTTTTTTGGATAGGATGATACTTAGAATATATATACATGTATAGGGAGAATATGAGGTGTCAGCCCACTAGCTGATAACTACAGTAAACACTAAATGGTCCAGATTGAATGTCGGACGATCGTGATTGGATTTCTTATTGGAATTTAAATTTTAAATTTTTTTTTTTATAAATTTAAGTAATTTGAAATTTAGATAATTTGTTCTTAAAACATTGGCGAATCTTATCAAAATATCAAAAAATTAAATAAACAAAAATTAAATGGATCAAAATACCCCTGAAATTTTCAAGGTAGTTTGGTCTGTATTTTGTAAATTTTTCACTATTTTTATTAGGTGCACATTGATGAGCACAGTAAACACTCCAAATTTTATATGATTTATATTTTTATAAAAATATTAAAATTCAAATACAAAATGCAGTTGTGACCGACCGATCAGTCCAGATTCAATACAGGCCATTAAGCGTACACTACTCCATATATGCACATAAACAATGAGATTGAAAGATAAGATGTTATGCTGAGGCATCAACCCTCCTAACCACTAATGCCCCAACCCTGTTTTCAGTACTTGGAATAAAGTTACTTCATAAAAGATTCTATGAGTCGACTGGCCTATAGCACAACACAGTTTGAGTGGCTAAAATCAAAGGAAAAGAGACGATATGTATAGTTGAGAATAACAGATTTATTCTACATTCTTTTATTGTGAATTGACTTTCATTATCTTGAGCACTTAGATGAGACCTACATGTGCATAGAATTTTCTATCCATTGAACCTTTACTCTCTTCAAAATCGTAATGTTATTACAAGTAAATCTGAGCCGTTTGTATCTTGCCTCTTCAATCGTGGTCATCCTGCCTGTATGTGCTTTAAACCGGCTGGCTCATATAATCATTTTCCTTAAAAAGAATAAAGGAAATGAAGTTTCCCTTCCTTGATAATCCCTTGAGTGGATGCTTCCTTGATGGAAACCTGCACAATGAATTCATTCAAGAAAGAGAACTGTACAGTATGTTCTCTAGGTCTCAAGGAACTTTACTTTTACTTTTCCAAATGTCTATGTTGCCTTGGTCAAGGCACTTGACTTTTACTTCTCAAATATTTGTCACCTTGGTCACTTCTCCAAAGGCTCCTTCTCTTTCTCCACTTCTTTTACTTTTCTCTCTTTTTTTTTTTTTTTCTCTCCCCTTACTCCCCCCTGTACTTTTCTTTATTTGTAAATGGATTTCTATATATTTAAGAGAAATTATTACAATATTTATAAGAGATGAATTTTTTAACATTGTACGTATATTGTTTGATATAGTTTCAAAATACCCAGTTGGAATAGTGTCAAAAGATTAAAATGTTAAATAGCGAACCTCCATGGGTATTTTTGATAAAATTCCCTATTTTTTAATGCTACAGCTCGGGTAGAAGATTTATTTGCTCCCTCGGGCTGACCAACTTTCCAGGATTCTCCTGGTTAGAAATTTTAGGATCCACTTTAGAATCACAAATGAATATATTGAAATTAAACAAAATGGGATTTGAATTGAACGGTCTGTGCAAGCTTAGGAGGCGACATTTTAAGGTGGATATTTTTTTTATCTTTTCAAAATAGGGAAGTAGATTCTTAGGATAAATAGGTCACATCCTTAAATTTTAGGCCCTAAGATTACTTCTAGAGTTCTACCTAAAGGAGCAAATATACATTTTGCTCCACAGAAGCGCATAGTCTTTTTAGATATATTTTAGTCTATATTCTTTTCAGGAAAAAGTTTATACAAGGCCGAGGCCCCAAATAGTCAAATTAAGGCGCACCTAAAAAATTTTACTAGAAGAGGTGGTTTTGATGCCCAAAATCGTTAAATTGATCATCTCGACCTCAAGATGCATGGACATGAGAAAAAAATGGATTTCAAGTCTTGGAAATAGTCCATCTTGTAATGTATTTTTGGACTGTCAGTTTTCAAGTGTTCATAGATTTATTCGATCGGCATTATCTTTAAAGTTACAAATTTTATAATCAGATATAAAAATAAATTTTCGGGCCATCACAAAAATTTCCGGTATTAAAACATCTTTCACTACTGTTTGAAGGTGCTGCTTACTTTGATTCTTCAAAGCCTCATCCTTATACAAACCACACCGTACTTTTAATTTGGGAACCTTCGACTTGCAAAAGCTTGATTAGGTGGCTTGCCAATGTTAAAAGTTTGAACCTGCAAATACTGATGAAGAGAGGAGAAGAGGAACTTCATTAATGGTCTCCTAAGGAGGGGAGCCCATTAAAACATGGGACACCAATGTTTCATTTCACATGACAAGGCGGAATTTTTCTTTAATAAAAGACAATTGTTATTTCAATCCAATTCAATATGACAAACAAATTATTATATTTCAATCTTTTTACAATGTATATAATGAGATAAACATCTCTTGTGGAGGGAGGTCACATATATCTAGAGCCATTTATGCAAACTTAAGGAAAAACATATAATAAGGCCTTTTGGGTGGGGACTAGGTCGGGATCCGACGGGTCGACTTAACAGGGACCTTGACCCAACCCGGATCAGATTCTAGGCTCCATTCCTACTTACCAAAATAAGAATAATACCTATGCATCCAAGCCCGCATATGTAGAAATACAAGCCTCTTAATAAATCTATTTTTGAGATGGATTTTAAGACTTAATTTTTAAAGACATGTAATCTCTAACATGGATATCATGAATATGAATAAATAAATAAATTTTAAAAAATTAAAAATAATAATTCTAATAAGAAAACATTTGGACCGTCAGTTTCCATTGTTTTTAGATGGAACGCCTACTTGCATCTACATCCATCTTTAAAATGGATGCTTTACACTTTCTTAACTGCATATGTAGAAATGCGGTCCGGCCCACATGAACTAATTTTCCTAATAATTATCATTCTTTTAAAAAAAAGTGAAGTCAGGTCGCATTTGCCAACTGAAGTCCACCCATGCAAAATCCATCTTGAGAATGATCCACAACAAAAATTGATATATCTATCGTCCCGGCCACACTGATCATGAATCTAGAAAGAAAAATCTTTAGTAATGCCCATCTTGTATCATTTCTTCAATAATACTAAAATCAATATTATTTATTTTGGAACTCCGAATTCATGGATCTAATGCAGAAATAGACTTGCAAATACTAGGGATGTTTTTCGAGGCCTAAATTATGTGAAACAAGGGAAGAGACATGAATATCCAGATGCAAGAAATACATTTCCAAGTTTTCTTTATCGTTCTTTTGCATTACAAACACTGGATAGTAGCACGAGAGAGGAAGAGAATAGGCTATAAATCAGTGTGGAGAGAGAGAGAGAGAGAATAGGCCATAATTTAGTGTCCAGTGACTCGCCCAATGCTAATAAGACTCGGGCGAGCAACTCGCTTTGGGCAAGGCCGAGTTTCCCTGAGTTAGGTGTACAATTTGGGGATTTACAAAAATTCAAAACAAATTTTTAAAGGTTGTAAAAAAGAGTCGGATTGTTTAATGATCTTTTTGTATAGGATTTGGATGTATTTGGCAAAGACTAGTGAGTTTTTATATCTTCTTATTTTTTGGATTTTTTTGAAATGTCTCAAACTGTAAATGAATTTTCTAATCCATTTTTCTCAACATGTTTAACGTTGTTTTAACTTTTTAAAGTCATTTTACGTTTCAATATACTTTTATTTTATTTTTATCAACTTATCTTTTGTTTTTTATTTTTTTGGGCATAAAGCCCCTGTATTGGTCGCCCGAGTCCTCAACTCGACCAAGGGGCGAGTCCTCACCTCGACCAAGGGGCGAGTCCTGGTGAACTGCTATCCTCCACAATTTAAAAAAACAAAAAAGTCTTTTAAAACTATGCTCTTGTTTTAAGAATTTTATTAAAAATAGTTGGAAGTTCATAAAATTTTGCAAAAATGGTCCAATTTTGCATAATTTGCCAAAATTTTGAAATGCTAGTTGGAGAAATTTTCCATTCATCGGCAACAATAAAAATTTCCAAATTTCATAAAAATATTCCAAATTGGAGAAAGGTAAGAAAGTGGAACATGAAGATTACAAAAATTACGATGGGACATTCTAATATCTTCATATTATTTAAAATTCAATTGATATGAGTGTTACTAGATTTGCTTTGCTTCTGCCTCTACCGAAAAAGATTTTAGGTTTTAAATCTAAATCGAAGTAAATCTCTCAATATTTTAATCATCATCATCATCATTCGAGCCCTACCCAGACTGTTAGGGGTTTGCTATATGAATTTTGTTCTACCATTTTGCTCTATCAAATGCCATACTCTGTCAAACCATGTTCTCACTAATGTTTTTATGTAGCGGTATTAATACCAAATTTGAAAACATATTCTGACAATGATGAATAACCAAATTGCCTTGACATTTCAAACTTTTGTAAAATACCACCATCTGACCACAGTTTCAACAATTTTACAGAACTACCTTTGAGATACTATAACTATAAAAATTAAAAACTATACCTTATATATTGATACACTTTTATGAAAGGAAAATGTTTGTACAAGGTTGCAAATTTGTATTATAGAAGTAAGGTCCACCTCAAAAATCCAACTTAAAAGAGTATTATGAAGTTGGAAATCCTTCCAATTCATCGTCTTGACCTTGAGACATATGGATATAAATAATAAAAGAAATTTCAAGTAAAAAAAATAGCACACCTTATAATAAGTTATCTGGACCGTTCATTTTCAAGATTTTCAAATATTTATAGATCTGTTTGATTGGCACCACTTTTGAAATCGTAAATTTCATAATTAGAATTAAACACAAATTCCAAGTCATCCTAAAGTTAAAGCTCTTAAGTTATGCACTTTTTTACAACCTTTTTATGTTTTATTTGTAAAAAATAAACTTGAAGACTTCCTTGGAAGTGCTAAAAGGCTTTTCCAGCCTAAATGTCATCGGTAAGTACTACTCTGTTGTTACATTTCGGCTTCTGCTTTCTATATTTTGGTTGAAGTTTCCTGCTGTAAACTGTTTTCCGCGATGGACCCGGGACCGAGGGATATACTCAATCCGGATCTGGGTATGGGCCCAAAAAGGGAGCCAACGAATTGGGTCCGTATTCAAATTTTGAACCTGAACACTATCCAGGTTCATGTCTAGGACCCGACTCGACCTGTTACCTCCTCATATAATCAATCTCAATTTATGAAATTTTGTTTTGTGTTTATAATTAATCTCAAGCGATGAAGTCATAAGCAAAACATGTGCAATGAGCAGCATTCTGTTTGATTTTTCTCTTACATTGTCTCCCACCAACAACTCAAAAGAATTGAATTCGGATTCCATTGCCTAATGCTAAGTTAAAGAAATTTAAGTCCTAGTGTTAATAATAAGAAAAGAAATAACTTTTGGTGAACCCGCCTACTCATGTGGGTGCCTTGGGTCAAATCACTGAAAATTCATTTCAGCCGCATATCCACAAACTTGATGTGCTAAAAAACTAAGAATATATCGACTTTGAGGAATTGAAATGAACAAAATCCGAAACTAGGTTTAAAAAAAATTTATGTCTGGATCAAAATCACCCAATTTAAATAAAGAATCATGGAGCTGGTCCAGTTCTCGAAATATATCGAGAACCGGCTAATTCCTACAAGGCGGTTATGTTTGCTAACTGGCTAACCCAACCCAACCCAACCCCTTTTTATTATTTTTCGATATCATATTTTCTCAATTTTAAAAAATTCTTTTGCCTGGTTCTCTCAGCCATATCGCTGATCAACCGGTCCGAATCAACTTTCACAGATCCCTAGGTTTAAACTTCCATCAAAAACTAATGACAGAAATTAGACTATTCTTAAAGTTTAAAAATTCTCTTTTTTGGGAATGGAAATCATGGAGACCATAGATTTGCAAAGCTTTGCTTCCAAAATCCAATTTAAGGTAGATTCTAAAAGAGTGGATTCACTTCAATGGGTAAGGTGGGGGTGCACCTAAATTCTAACCCTTACGTTTGCAAAATATGAGGTGAGGCTTTACTTATTTTGATAGGGCGGCAGCCTTATCAATCCATTTTCCAAATATAATTTAAGCACCGAGTGTGTACCTGAAATGTACAGGCATTGTACTTTGTGTAACATGGGAAAGCGCGTAGATTTGATAAATGCGATTTAAAATGCATTGTAATTCACCGACAAACGCGTCCCTCTGCATGTAATGAGTCTATTTATTATGGAATCGTAGGTTGCATCAAACCATAAGCAAGCCTCTCTCTCTCTCTCAGTTTCCCTCTCTCTCTCTTTAAACTTCATTCTCTCTCATGCAACATATATTGAGAGAAATACCAACTTTGGATCTTTCTCTCTCTCTGCATCAAACCATAAGCTAAGCAAGCCTCTCTCTCTCTCTCTCTCTAAGTTTCCCTCTCTCTCTAGGTTTCCCTCTCTCTCTAAACTTCCTTCTCTCTCTCATGCAACATATAGTGAGAGAAATACCAACTTTGAATCTCTCTTGTGATAGTGAGAGAAATACCAACTCTGAATCTCTCTCTTGTGATAGTGAGAGAAATACCAACTTTGAATCTCTCTCTTGTGATAGTGAGAGAAATACCGACTTTGAATCTCGTTCTCTCTCTCTTCTGCAACATATAGTGAGAGAAAGACGACTTTTAATATCTTCCTCTCTCTTTTGTACAATATAGAGTGAGAAAATACCAAGTGATAGAATCTCTTTGTCAATACCAACTTGAATCTCTCTCTCTCTTATTCAACATAGAGTGAGAGTCTCTGTCACTTTACTTTCTCTCTCTTATTAAACATATAGTGAGAGTCTCTGTCTCTCAATTTCTCTCTCTTATTCAACATACAGTGAGAGTCTCTCTCTGCTTCTCAATACCAACTTGAATCTCTCTCTCTCTTAGTCAACATATAGTGAGAGAGTCTCTCTCTACTGAAGGAAATTCCTGCATAAATCTCTCTCTCATCATATCATAAACTGTAAGCACGCCTCTTTTTTGCAGTGCCAAATATAGTGAGAGAATACCAGCTTAGGATCTCTCTTCTGGGTGTATGGTAAAAATGCTAGTTTTATCCCTTTTGGAGCATCCAAACATGCTTCTATGGTCCATGAACGTTGCAATGCTTTTGGTGGGGGCGAATGGTGCCCCAAATGGATGGATCCAAGCCCATGCAACTTTCTATGGAGGAGGCCAAAACCCTACCACCCTCGGTAACCATCTTATTTAACTCTTTAGCATGCACATGTGTGTCTATGGTTTTTAATTCCTGTCACACATTTGTATATGAGATTTTAGAAATTTAGACGTTGCTTCTGGCTTTTTTGGTAGATATTTTACTATAAAAACACACAAAATCTAACTGCCTGGTTAGATCAGAACCGGCCAATGGCCGATTCCTGTTTTGGCTGATTTTAGTGACCGGCCGGATATTTGAAAAGAAAATTTTAAATACACATATATAATCCCAAAAATAATGGATTTTGTTTGTAATGTATTTTTTTTATGCTTTTTATCATTATGACAAAGATTGAAAAAAAAATTTGGTCGCTAATACTTTTTTTTATATTTTTTAAAAAAAATTAAAATACCCATAGTTATAAATCGATTATTTAAAATTAAATTATTTTTTTATTAATTTTCAAGTTCGTTTGGATGTTTTTTTTTTTTTAATAGCTCTTTAAATATACTTTTTATATTTTATTAGTTTTTTTTTGTATCTTTTTTATTTTTTTCAACAGTTTTTTTACCGCATGAGACTTGCCCGGCTAGTACGATTGAATCGGCTCGTTTACCGGTTGGGTTGGTTGAATTGCTTCCTAGTCAATGTCCGGTTAACTATTCCAGTTCGATTTTGTGAACACTGCTTTTTATATATGTCCCACCTCAATATTTTTTAAGCCGCATCCCTAATCTCAATATTATTTATTTTGCATTCACTCCTCAAGTAGATTTCTTAAAAGGAAAACACCCTCATTGTATAAACCTGTGTTCTTTCCAATCCCGTCACTCTATCCAAGGATTTCAAAATTTAAGAGTTTCTCTCTCAAGAAAACTTGAAATTTGAGAGTTTATCTCTCTATAAATTTTGAGATAGTTTCTATTTCTAAAATTTGAAATTTGAGATAGTTTTTATCTCTAAAAATTTAAAATTTGAAATTGTTTTTCTCTCTATAAATTTGAAATTTGAGGTAGTTTCTCTCACTCTCTCAAAAATTTTAATTTTCTTAAATATATAAGAGGTATTTTCATCTTAAAAAAACTACTTCATTTGTAGGGGGTTGATACAAAAGGTAAATTGTATTGATATTAGTAGTGTTGTTTAAAAAATAGTGGGGCGAAAAATACTTATAAAGGTATAGTCCTAGCCTCCTGGTGTCCTTTGTTCCCTGACACGGTCTAAATGACCTTAAAATAAAGGACAGATTTTTTTTGGTGGCTATAGCGGAAAGAGCATAACATGAAGTGTCCTTAGTAAAGGACATAAGGGTCATTTTTGGTGGCTAGAATGAAAAGAGCATGATATTGAGGACATGGATAGCCTAATTTGATATAAAAAGTTAATGATGGCATTTATTGTATTCCTGCAAGAGCACATTGTACATTTAGTTCCTTAAAGAAAAGAAATAACCAAGAAGATTTTATGGAACTCTAGCTATTTATTTCTTTTTGTTCAATCTAGGCTGTCCAACCTATACTGTGCTTAGGGTAGTAAATCGAAATAGTCTGGGTCGATTATACCCCGAATCCAACCCGAGCTAGACCCCAATCGGATCCAAATCAAGTGGAAGTGTTTGATCACCTCAAGGTCAAATATTTCATATATATATAAAAGAAACTACAAAACGTCTATGGGAGAAAATGAAAAGTATTTTTGCCTATAGGCTCGGTGCTATTCGATTTTTTCAGATGGTGTACATTAAAGACAGTCATGGACTAGGCATGTCTGTGGCGGTCCATCACAAACATAGCAAGTTTGTGACGATATTTTTTTCACGTAAATTTGAAGCAAAAAAATGGGGGAACGGCAACGGCTCCCGTAGGTCCATGGTAGTTGTTAGGCAAAACCGCCATAGACATAGCATGTCCATGATGGGGGCGAAACACAGTTGCACTTCGTCTATAGGCGTTTTTAATACTTTTCCTATATATATATATATATATATATGTGTGTGTGTGTGTGTGCACGCGCACGTGCACGTGTGTGTAATACTTCAAAAAAGGTGGGTCAACCTAGACCTGGGCCTAGTCGGGCCAGAAAAGGTCTAGGATGAACCTAGAGCCTCACCCATGGTCCATGTGGATCGGGTCCAAATCGGATCGAGGGTACTTGCATGTACAAGTAATCAAAAGAAACTCAACCGAAATGCATCTTAACCATCCATTTGATTCACACAGGAGGAGCGTGTGGCTACGATAACACATTCCATGCCGGGTTCGGTGTAGAGACGGCAGCACTGAGCAGTGCTCTGTTCAAGGGTGGGGAGGCCTGTGGTGCTTGTTTTCAGCTCAAATGTGATTCTCTCTCTGATCCAAAGTGGTGTTTAACGGGGAGGTTTGTAACGGTAACGGCCACAAATTTTTGCCCTCCAAATAATAACGGGGGGTGGTGTGACCTTCCTCGCCAACACTTTGACATGTCTTTGCCTGCTTTCTCTCGCATCGCACGTGTGGGGCCTGAGGGTATAGTTCCCATACTCTATCGGAGGTACTCTATTTCTCTCTCTCCCTCTCTTTTTATATATATATATATATATAGGTACGTGTGCATGTCTAGGGCACCTGTGTGGAGAACATTGAAGTAAGATGCACCTAAAAAATTTAATGGAAAAGAAAACCTTTAATTGGTAATTCGACCTCGAGATATGTGAATATGAAAAAACGATTTCAAATCATAAGAAAAGTGCATCTTGTAACATACTATCTCAATTGTCTATTTTAAGATTTTTCAAGTGTTTAAAGGCTTGTTCAATCTGTACTATTTTTTGATTTATTACTATCATATATATATATATGGAGAGAGAGAGAGAGAAAGAGAAGTTTATATAAGGTTGCAACCTTAAACTGTAGAATTACATATGCACCTCAAAAATCTATTGGAAAGGTTGTTTTAATGTTGAAAAACCCTCTATTTGATCATCTTGGCATCGAGATGCAAGAATAAAAAAAAATTAAAAATTTGAGTATCAGAAATAATGCATCTTGCAACACATTATCTAGGCCATCCATTTTCAAGATTTTTATATGTTTATAGATCTCCTTGATTTGAACTATTTTTGGAGTTAAAATTTTCTAATTAGATATGAAAATAGATTTTAAGATAATCCTAAGAATTTTTTGCAACAAAATTACTTGTGATAAAATTTGGAGGTGTGCCTTAATTGGATTGTTGAAGGTTGCAACCTTATAGAAACCGCGTAGGAGTTTCAACACCAGAATTGCATCTTGTGAAAGGGTTTGAAGGTGCGCCTCATTTAGCTTGTTTAACATTGGCGCCTTATATAAATTGCTCCCATATGTATGTATGTGTGTATGTGTGTGTTGTGTGTGTGTATATAGATAGATAGATAGAGGTGAAAATATTACATTTGATGAACCTTTACTTGAGTCCTTGTATGAGTAAAATTTTATGATTCTAGGGGTTGGTGAATGGTGAGCTTACAATCACAATAATGTCAGAGACTAGTGTGACCAATTTTATTTTATGTTGTAATAAATATAAGATGTTATTGTCGGCTACAAAAGTTAGTTATAATAAAAGTTAGTCATAATAAATTGAAAGTACATAAGATGCATAACTAAAAAGTCAGTTATAATAAATTGAAAGTACATACCATCCGTATACCATATGAGTAATGGAAGTTGTGCTTTCTTTTACTGAGCAAAGAGAAAATTACTGAAAGTTGCTGAATGTTTGGTGGAAGTTACTAAATTCTTTTGCATATTTCAATCATGCTGCTTACTCTTACTCTATATGCTGTGCATTACTTAATGAAAGCTGCTTCTTTTTTTGAACTTGAGAAGGGTGTCATGCAAGAGAAGAGGAGGCATACACTTCACCATGAAAGGCCAAGGCAACTTCAACCTTGTGATGATATCCAATATTGGAGGGAGTGGGTATTTGAGAGGAACTTGGGTTAAGGGCTCAAGAAGTAAAGGATGGTTACCCATGAATAGGAATTGGGGGGCAAATTGGCAAACTAATATAGACTTGAGAGGACAGACCATCTCCTTCAAGCTCATACTTTTTGATGGCCAAACCTTGGAGTTCCTTAATTTGGTTCCTTCCTCATGGAAATATGGTGAAACCTTTGTGACCCACAACCAGTTCCCTTGAAAAAATGGTTTGATTTCTCCAACTAATTTGATCAACTCAATTATTTCTTTTATAACTTACCTATTATTCAAATTTTATGTTTTAAAATTTTGATCAACTCAATTTTATTTTTTTATATCTATTGTGTTTTTTGTTTTATTCAAATTTTAAGTTTTAAAAAATGGCTCTCCCTTCCTCTCAATGTTTGTTCAATTATTAGTGTGTTTGTTTCATTATATTTTAGTATGTATTGTGAGAATAAGGTGGTCAAACCCCAAAATTCCATGAATTGAATTTCTCATACTTAAGCCATTTGGTGAGACAGTGTTGCTTTTCTTTCTGTAATTTATTTATTAGTATTTTTTTTATTCTCTAATTGTTTTTATTCTATTAGTGTGATATGAGTTTGGCTAAGTTGGCCAACTATAACTATTCCCCATGGGGCTCTCATGAAACCAATTTTGTGATCTCCACACTCTTGGAAACCTTTTCTTTAATTTGCTGGTGTTTGTACCAAAATGTGAGTGCAATTGAGCTTAGAGCTTTGAGCCAATATCTCTTGTATCATTGGGCAAACCATTGTAGAAATTTATGCCTGGTGCATTATATGATTTTCAGTCAATAATACATGAATTGTGAGTCATTATATTGACAATTGAGCCCAAGACTTCTTGTATCATTTGGCAAACATTTGTTAGAAGGTAATGTATGGCCACGCATTATTTTTTATTTGACATGGGATATGGGAAGAAGACAATTTTGGTCAGTCAATGGAAATAGAACAGTGTAAGTTCCACGGTTTATATTGAATTTTAGCAATTTGACAGTTGTTGGGTATTCACACAGATTGAGTTTTCAAATATTTTTATGGATCTAATAGACCTAAAATTTTAGGCACATGTTCCCCCTGACTTAGGTGAAAAAAAAATAGAAAGAAAGAAACATATATACAAACAAATTAACCAAAAGGCGGTGGTTCATTCTAGTCCATGAGGTTGATAATGTTATGTCAATAGTATAACTTAATGAATTTTTAGATGAGATTATATACTAATCTTTACTACAATAAGGTATATTCGAGTTGTGAAATACAAAATAGTATGGTAAAACACATGCCATTTCCGAACAAATTGGTGAGTACGTTTCTAAGTAATAATAAATGGGTGTGGTTTGTATAGAGCTGAGGCCCTAAACAATTAAAATAAGGCTCGCTTTGAAATAATATTTAAATGTGTTATTTCACCACCAAAAATCTTTATGATGGATTGAAATATTATTTTTACCTCTAATTAGGGAAAAAAAGAGAAAGGGAGAATGATATATGGGAAGTAAGAAAGAATTGATAAATGTAGAGAGAGAATGGGAGTGTAATTGAGTTCGGTGTAAGGCTATAACATGTAGATTGTGTCATAAGGTTACATATTTGAGAAGGTAACAAGACACCGATGGCTAAGTAGCACATGTGGAAGCGGTGTGAGAGAGTTAATCCATATTAAATAGTGCAAGGATGGATTTAATGATTATGTTGTAATGAATGAAATAGAATAAAAATAATACAAAAAATTATATAATTTTTTTTTTTTTTTTTTTTTGTTATTATGAAAATATTTATTTGTAGGCATGGAAAGGTTTATTGAATAGACATAAGTATGTCAGCTTCGAAAGGTTTACTATTTAATATGGAGGGAGGGAGGGATCCCTTGAGATTATTGTAAGACAGATCCAATTCACTAAGCATGAAAAGGTTTCCTATGGAGGGAGGGAGAGATCCGGTGAGATTATTTCTACGAAGGCATACCTTTTGCAGATTACTCAGCTGGTAAGGGATGGGGCCACTAAGATCATTTGTTCTTAGACAAATGAATTGAAGCTCAGTGAGATTGCCAATCTCCTATGGTACTTCTCTGCCAAATCCAAGAAACTGAGGTTCAAAAGAGATCCAATACTCTTTGGGATTTTCCCTTCTAAGTGGTTTAAGCTGAGATTTAAACCACTCAGATGGGGCAAGGAGAAGAAGTTCAGATGGTTGAGTGTCCCTTCCAATCTGAAATTTTAGGGGTTAATCTCAATTACACTTCCACCATCATTGCATTTGATACCAATCCAACTGCAATGGCTGCTCAAGATTTTGGGTTCAAGAAACCATGAGACCAAAGTGTGATTTTTCAAACTAGTTTTCCAGTTCAGCAATGCTTCACCTTCTAAATCAACTGTTGACAAACCAGAGGATCGAATCAGAAGAACTAAAATGAAGGACAAAAAAGGAGATATCACCACCATTCTCATTTTCATGGCATGCAAAACTTCACTCAATTAAATTGCTTGATATTGGGTTTGACATTTATAGAGTTTTGGTGGAGGAATTATAGACCTCTCTCTAAACTGAGAGGTGGGCCCCATTGAATATTTGCCACCATGTGAAACTCCAGTGGAATTGGGCAAGTCTTTAGCATTTCATGCGAAAGCTTTTGGACTGTGGAATTTGGCAGTGGAAATGGATTCTGTGTAAAAGGAGTAAAAAAATGTTGGCGATAATGTGTAAAAATAATAGGAACTTTATGTGTTATGATTATAAGTTTTTCATGAACAATGAATTTGACGGTTTGAATCTTTCTCTCTCCTTAACGGTTTGAATCTTTCTCTTTCTTCTCCCTCTCTTTTTCTAAGTTGCAAGGCAAGGGATATGCCTTGAAAGTTGCAAAGTCTTGGAAGAAAAAAAAGTGGACAAAACAAGATAATATAAAGGAGTTGGTTTCTATAACGTTGCAACCTTAAAAGATCGAATTATCGCGATCTCTAAATTTTATCGCACTAGAGGATTTAAATAATGTGTTGCAAGAGGAGTTTTCAACATTAAAATAACTTTCTCTGATAGATTTTTGAGGTGCATATTTAACTCTACATTTTAAGGTAGCAACCATGTATAAACTTTTTCTTAATATAAATCTCAATATTGAAATTAATGGGCGAGCCGTCCGAACTCTCTCTCTCTGTTTATTTAAGTCCTGTTATTTTCTTGCATTTATTCTATCCACTTAATCCTCATGCTATCTCCCTTCCCTTCAAGGGTTATCACGTTCTCTCTCTCTAAATTTTCTGACTACTATTACTTTGTTGTGGTCACCTAGTCAAATACATTATGAGAGTGAATAGGTGTGAAAGTCATGTTTTTTTGTGGCATGAAGACGTGTTTGCTTTTGGAAAGTCATGCCTTTCCTGGAAATGGGAGTGAGTGGGTGTGGGCCTCATGTCCAGTTTCTTGGTCCGATTCCAATAGTGCATGGACAATCACTTTTACATCATACTCTTACTTTTCTTTTTTACATGACACGCTTACTTTCTTTTTCTTCTTATTTATTTAAGGAAACTTTAAAATGTAAAACTAAAGGCACGCTTCAAAAGATCCATCAGAAGAGGTTGTTTTAATGTTGAAAAACTCCCTAATTGATCATCTTGACATCAAGATGTATGAATATGAAAAAAAAAAAAAATTTGAATCCCAAAAATAATGCATCTTGCTACACATTGTCTATTTTTTCCATACGTTTGATATTAGACATCTTTGGAGTTTAAAATTTTATAATTCGACATGAAAATAGATATTGAGATAATCCTAAAAAAAATTTACATCAATCTACATGTTAAGATTTTGAGATAATCCTAAGAATTTTTTACATCAAAATTACGTGTTAATAAAATTCAGAGTTGAGCTGCACCTTAAATGGATTGTTTAAGCTTATAACCTTATAGAAACCACACCCTTTATTTAATATGGCCATGAGTTTTCCAAAAACAACAGTGTATGGTTGGTGTATACTATGCATGATTGATTCAATACTTGGGTTTTGTACATCATACACTATCTGGATCTTTTTTTCTTTTTTCTTTTTTTAACTAATTACTCTCTCTGGATCTTTACTCTCCTGTTTTTTTGCACGTGCAATGTACAATTGCATGGGTTGATATTGTATACAATTCTTTTCTTTGATTCTTGTAATGAAAAAAGTTGTTTCCATATTTATATATCATAATTTTATAATAGGCCATAGAAAAAAGAAATTGAAACATGAATGTACTTGTACATAAGCATTTACGAATTCTTGCATATCTACTTCTACTCCTTCAGCAAGATTACCTATTTGGGAGGATTTATTTTTTTTCAATTTGAAATTTTAGGAATTACTTAAGAATCACTTCATAATTATTGTCATTAAATTTTTAAAAAAAAATTTGAGTTTTCTGACACTTATACCTCAACATCTAAAATTTGGATGATCTCTATTGAATCGAGACATTATTTTTTCACGTGCGTAGTGGGTATAATTAAGAAACTCTTTAGAGAAAATTACACATATATCTGTTATTTTAAGAATTATTATTTTACCTAAAATTTTCACTTATTACATTCGAAATTTGGGATATTAAAGGTATACCCGTTCTTAGGGGCCCAAAATTTTTTGTCAATAACTTAAAGAATTACTAAATTGCCCTTTTTAGATTTTCAAAATCCGAATTTTTTTTTTGCGTGAACTAAGTATGATTATATTTTTCGAATTTTCAAAATCTAAAATTTTTTAATTTTCGAAATTCGAAAATTATAAAATAAAAAATCTACAATTTATAGAAACCACACCCTTTATTTAATATGGTATTTACATGCATGCAAGGAGTCCATGATTTTTCCAAAAACAACACTGTATGGTTGGTGTATATTATGCATGATTGATTCAATACTTGAGTTTTGCACATCATACTCTATCCGGATATTTTTTTCTTTTTCTTTTTTTTTTTTTTTTGACTAATTACTCTCTCTGGATCTTTACTCGCCTGTTTTTTTTGCACGTGCATTGTACAATTGCATGGCTTGAGATTGTATACAACTGATTATTTTCTTTGATTCTTGTAATGAAAAAAGTTGTTTCCATATTTATACTTCCGAATTTTATTTTTTATTTCGGATGATGACGATAATAAAACAGGACAATATTGGAAAAAAATGTCGGGGCTCCAATAGGATTTGAAGGTGCGCCTCACTTAGAGTGTTTAACATAGGCGCCTCATATAAATTGCTCCCTTATGTATGTGTGTGTGTTGTGTCTGTGCGTATAGATAGATTTATAGAGGTGAAAATATTACATTTGATGAATCTTTACTTGAGTCCTTATATGAGTAAAATTTTCTGTTTCTAGAGTTGGCGAATGGTGTGCTTACAATCACAATAATTTCAGAGACTAGTGTGACCAATTTTATTTTATATTGTGATTAATTAATATAGGATATTATTGTCGGCTTGTAACCAACGATCTTCATGATTGTATAAAAGTCAGTAAAAATAAATTGGAAGTACAATTCATGCATAACTAAAAAGTCAGTTAAAATAAATTGAAAGTAGATACTATCCATATACCATATGAGTAATGGCAGTTGTGCTGTCTTTTACTGAGCAAAGAGAAAATTAGTGAAAGTTGCTGAATGTTTGGTGGAAGTTACTAAATTCTTTTGCATATTTCTATCATGCTGCTTACTGCTTACTTTTGAGAAGGGTGTCATGCAAGAGAAGAGGAGGCATACACTTCACCATGAAAGGCCAAGGCAACTTCAACCTTGTGATGATATCCAATATTGGAGGGAGTGGGTATTTCAGAGGAGCTTGGGTTAAGGGCTCAAGAAGTAAAGGATGGTTGGCCATGAATAGGAATTGGGGGGCAAATTGGCAAACTAATATAGACTTGTGAGGACAGACCATCTCTTTCAAGCTCATACTTTTTGATGGCCAAACCTTGGAGTTCCTTAATTTGGTTCCTTCCTCATGGAAATATGGTGAAACCTTTGTGACCCACAACCAGTTCCCTTGAAAAAATGGTTTGATTTCTATAACTAATTTGATCAACTCAATTTTATTTTTTTTTATCTATTGGGTTTTTTATTTTGTTCAAATTTTAAGTTTTAAAAAATGGTTTTCCCTTCCTCTCAATGTTTGTTCAATTATTAGTGCATTTGTTTCATTATATTTTAGTATGTATTGTGAGAATAAGGTGGCCAAACCCCAAAATTCCATGAATTGAATTTCTCATACTTAAGCCATTTGGTGAGACGGTGTTGATTTTCTTTCTGTAATTTATTTATTAGTATTTTTTATTTTCTAATTTTTTTAATTCTATTAGTGTGATATGAGTTGGGCTAAGTTGGCCAACCATCAACTATTCCCCATGGGCTCCCATGAAACCAATTTTGTAATCTCCACACTCTTGGAAACCTTTTCTTTAATTTGTTGGTGTTTGTACCAAAATATGGGTGCAATTGAGCTTAGAGCTTTGAGCCAATATCTCTTGTATCATTGGGCAAACAATTGTAGAAATTTATGCTAGGTGCATTATGTGATTTTCAGTCAATAATACATGAATTGTGAGTCATTATTTTGACAATTGAGCCCAAGACTTCTTGTATCATTTGGAGGTAATGCACGGCCTCGCATTATTTATTATTTGACATGGGATATGGGAAGAAGACAATCTTGGCCAGCCAATGGAAATAGAACAGTGTAAATTCAATGGCTCAGATTGAGTTTTAATGATTTGATAGTTGATGGGTATTCACACATATTGATTTTTCAAATATTTTTATGGATCTAATAGGCCTCAAATTTTAAGAACATGTTCGCCTGACTTGAGTGAAAAAAACAAAAAAAAAGAGAAAGAAACATATACACATACAAATTAACCAAAAGGTGATGGTGGTTCATCCTAGTCCTTGAGGTTGATAATGTTCTGTCAATAGTAACTTAAGGAATTTTAATATGAGATTATATACTAATCCTTAGTATAATATGGTAACAATCACCCTCGAGTTGTGACATACAAAATGGGACGGTAAAATACATACCATTTCCCTACCAAAAACTTTCCAATAAAAAAAATTTGGACTTCAATGGCATTGCCAACTCCGACGTCACATATGACGCTTAGGGATGATTGTGAATTAATCTTCTATCTTATTTACTCTCCTATTTGACATCCTGTCATAGGATTAAATATCTTATGAGTAATTGTTTTCTCATATTTGAAAATAACATATAAATACAAGGCCTATATACAATGAAACTATTACCTTTGATATGTAAAGGTCATAACCATCCCAAGCTATTAAATTGTAAATTATGATTATTAGGATGGTCATTTCTTGGGACTAAATTTTTTGAAATTCGATCACAGTGAATGGTACATCTAAACACAGACGATGGTATACTCCAATAACTAGGCTAGAGTTAATTGTAATTTTTTTTTTGGTTTTTTTTTTTTTTTGTGAAAACACAATTTGTATACTTTCCTAAATTAATATACATATTCGGGATGCTCATTTCTTAGCTGCATCATCCCTCTATCATTTTTAATACCTTTATTAATCTTTTTGAGCTCAAATTTTGGAGAGAAGTACGCCAGCCCTACAGGCACAAGGGAAAAATATGTTAAAAAATATATATGCGATCGATAAAAAAGATGATATACAATGAAACCATTTACCTTTTATACAAGGTGGTCACAATTATGTACAACCATTCGATGTGAAATCCGAAAGCTTGTTCACAAAATTCAAGAAATTTTCCTTTGAAGTTTGAACTTGATCAATAGAATAAATATAGCTATCTAATTTCACATCCAATAATTAAAATTAATTGTGACCACCTTGTACCAAAAATAAATGGTCTCATTTTTTTTTTTTTTTTAAAAAAAAAAAATATATATATATATATATATATATATATATATATATATATATATAATAATGCCCCCAACATTATCAATTAATGTGGGCCATCCGATACTTCAATCTGGGCCTACAGGTTACAACTGTTTTCGCTAGCGGTTCTCATAATCCTCTACATTCTGGCTCCACATGTTGAAATAATTTGAATAAATCTAGACACAAAATAATTATTCCGAAATTATCTAAATACAAATGAAAATGAATTATTTTAACATCTTAAAAAAGGATCACAGCTACCATTCATGATATTTGAACAAGAAGGTAGAGGTATTTAAATAACTTCACCACATCGTTTCAAATAAAGTTTTATCATAACATTCCTACTGCTCATTTTTTGAACCGGTATGAGATTTTAATTTTTTCAGTTTAATTTCAAAATACCCACCCAAATCCACATAACTGTGAGTTAGAAAAGAGTTATAAATGGGTAAAATGTTGAATAATCCATCTCTATCTTGATTAATTTCCCATAATTAATCAATAGTTGTTTTTGAGTGAAGTTAACGATATAATTAATCAATAGTTAATAAATAGATAAAAGGAATATGCAACGAGCATTTACGGATTTTTATACATAACATCTAACCCATATAATTCTCAAGGGGAAAAAACAATGCTCCCCCTCTCTCTCTAGAAAATGTTGAATGGTCCATCTCTAATGAATATCTTGATTAATTTCCCATAATTAATCGATAGATAAAAGGAATACGCAACAAGCTCTTACGGATTTTTATACATAACAACATCTGACCCATATAATTCTCAAGGGAAAAAAAACAATGCTCTCTCTCTCTCTCTCTCTCTCTCTCATATTTAACCAATCATAAGAAGAGAATCATGAATAACATAGTTTTACATAGCAGAAAACTATAATAAAACTACTTTTTTTATGTTTTTTTTTTGGGGAGGGAGGGGATACAACTAGTCTAAATAGATCTCCATCCATAATTCTAAGGGCGTTAGGCCTTATTCTTCCACTTAACCAAACCCACCCCACATATTCTCTAAATAATAAAGAAAGTCCCATACTCCTCTCTCTCTCTCTCTCTCTCTCTCTCTCTCTCTCTCTCTCTCTCTCTCTCTCCATGCATTCACATGTCTCCCCCTCTGCAATCAATGCAAAAATCAAATGTATGTCCCCTCTCCGAAAACCAGGAAAAACCCCACATTGTATGTCCTCTACAAACCAGGCAAAACCAATAAGCATCAACTACCCAGCCCAGGTCCAGTCCCCTCGAAATTGGCAATCAATTAGAATCAACTACGGTTGAATCCCCCAAGCACAATAGGAACCCAAACCTACTCACTGAAAGCTTGAGCCATATCACCCTTGAGAATCACTTCCGTCTCCTCATCAGGCTCAATATTCTCTCCCTTCATCCTCTCAATTACAGTCTCAACTGGCCTCCCTGCTGATATGTAAGTCCTTAATAATTCATGATAAACCTCCCTCGTTAATGGGACCACAGGCCTTAGCAAGCTTATAAACTCCTCTATTCCTTCCACATCGGAATTTTGCCGGAAAAACTCTAATCCAGCAGCCACATTGCCGGAATCTGGCAACCTTCTCCTTCCTTGGTGCAAAGATAAAGCCTTCTTCATGGCATCAACAGCCATTGAAATCTGGTTATTCTTCAGATACCCTCCTGCCAAAATCTCCCATGTGTTGAAAGTAAGCACTTTTTGTCGCTCTAGAGCAATCTTTATAATTTCCTCAGCTTTTTCCAAAAACCCATTATTGCAATAGAAATAAAGGAGCACATTGAGCACCCTGAAATCATAGATCTCATGGTGAGAATCCCATTCTCGAAACACCTTGTCAGCTTCCTCTACATCACCCAATTTCAGTAGCGAGCTTATGAAGCACCTATAGCTCGAATTAAGAGGCTTATTAAATGGGGTTTTGATGTGTCCCCAAATTCTTTGGACCTCAGCTTTTTGACCGACAGATGCATAAAGGGTGAGGAGGCAATCATATACGAGTTGATGTTTTCCACCACAAAGTGCCTCCACTTTCTTAAGCATGGCCATCGCATTGTCTATTAAACCAGCTCTAATGTATGCATTTGCAGCCATGGTATATATGTTCCAATGCAAGGTTACAAGGGGATCATGCTCCAGTGTTTGTAGGAATTTGTCCATTCGTTCGATATCTAAAGCCTTTGCATAGGCCTTCATCCTGATATTATTAGTGAAATTGTCTGGACGAATGGCTTTCTCCTCCATTTCCTTGATAAGAATATCTAGCTTATCAACTTCTCCTGTCTGTGTATAAAGTGTCATTAGGGCATTGTAGGACAGAGCAGAGTTGAAGAAACCCAATTCCTTCATTTTCTCAGCGATGGATTCAGCCTTCTCAACTGACCGCTCTTGGGCATAGCAGTTGAGAAGAGCACCATAGGTTTCAAAAGTCTTCGCTTGCTTGGTAATGTTGCCAAAGTATTGCTCCGCTTGCTCTAGACCATGGACCTTGGAGATGAGGTCTAAACGGATGGCATGGTCTGAAGGGCTCAGGTAATGATATCTCCGATCACTCATCCATCGGCAAATCTGAGACACACGATCAATGTCAAGCCACGATGTACGAATGTGTAGAGAATAGTTTTTATGGATCTCTCTCTCTCTCTTTACACATTAAAGAAATGCATGAAGACTAGCTATTGCCGATAGAGATAGATCTCTTCCATACAGCCCTTACTGCCTAACCACTAATCCACAAGTCATTTATACATAAGTAAAAGGATAAACAAGACTAACTGTCCCTTTAGTGCAATACACGTTAATTCTATTGCACAGATAAAAGCGATGGAATAAGAACAAAACGCCGTATCCTTAGTAATAAGCAATGGACTCCAGTCTCCCAAGCAAGTCAACTGATTATTGAAAAGCTACTAAGATGTTGATGTTCTTTTGACGGTGAACCAAGCCGATAGGAACTGAACACTTACTCTCAAATTCAGCGTATGCAAGATTCCTTGCTTTTTGCATGTGAAACTGGTCCTTCCTTGAATTTAAGTATTCAACAGGTCGGTTCAGTCCAGGAATAGCTATTGTGAAACCCGGATTCAATTAATTTCAAATAAGTCGTATCTTGTATCAAAATAAGAGTACTGAAGGAGAATGTTCGATGGATCATTGAACATTACAAACTCTACCCGTAGGCGCTCCATCTCCCACATTTATCGTGAGGAATGGGTTTTGACAAAATCGACACTCGAAATCACCTCCAAGAACCCTGAGATGCATCAGCAAAAAGAATGAGTAATCTAACTAAAAAGGGATGATGCTTGCGGACCTAGCAACATGACGACGAGTTCGATACATGAAATATGGGTTTTGAAAAAATTGACTCTCGAAATTACCTCCAAGAACCCTGAGATGCATCAGCAAAATGAAATGAGCAATCTAAACTAAAAAGGGATGATGATTGTGGACCTAGAATTCAACTTGCATAAAGCGAAATGCTAGTTCCTTACCTGCTAAAACTGAGAGAAAAGACAAAAAAGCACAAACCATATCAAGACCAATGGATATGGCACTTTACACTTACCATAACAAAATGGACTATGGAAACAATAGACCATTGGGATCATCAATGGAAAATGGAACACTTGATGGGGCCCCTTTTTTTTTTGCTGGGGTGAGGGATGCACCAATAAGCGACAGCAGGATCCACCACTGGGGTGATGTCCTTTGCTGGTGAGCCTATAAGTCTTGCCTAGGAAAAAGAACAAGTTTGGCAAGCAACTAGTTATCAAAAAAAGAGAGGAGAAGAAAAAGATCTTAGCAAGATCAATTGAAAACACTATTTTCTGCAACCACCATATTTAAAAAACAATCTGTTTTAACTACTCCATAAAGTACCTAGGAAAAATATCAAAGGGTCAAATTACCAAACAAAATCGTTAAAAAGTACATCATCCTATTAAAAATTGGGACTACTGCCTTTTTAAGTTTCACTCAGGTATCTCTTAGAATATAATAAATATGGCCAAATTACCCTTATTCATGATTGGGAAACTTGGACAAGTAGGGCATTTTGACAACTTTAGACTCATTCAATTTGCCCAAGCCAAATGACCAAAAAACTGCAGCAGTTCACAGTTACGGAACTACAAAATGAGGAAAGTACCCTGGTTGTTTAGAGTTAGCAACGCAGAACTCACTTTTTTCATTGTAAACCCTTTTTCATTATTGCTAACTTTGACAACCCGAGGTATTTTTGTCATTTACTCAAGCCACTCAATTTGGGCTAAATTACAAAAAAGCCCCTGCTAGATCAAGGTTCCCAATCCTAAACAAAGCCAATTATTTTGAAAGGTACTTCAATGAAATGAAACTTAAAAAGCAATAACTCATAAATGCTAAATAGGATGATGACACCTTTAATGATTTTGCAAGGTAATTTAACCCTTTAAATGATATTTCCCTTTTTATTTTTGAATTTTTAATCATAATTTTATTGTTTCCTTTATGGAAAAATATCAATAAATGGCTAACCATCTTACAAAACCACTAATGTGCTCAAATCTCATCCCATTTAATATTTAGGATTGTTACATTTAAGTTTCATTTCACTTGGATCCTCCTTAAAAAATATGTTAGAAAGACCAAATTGGCCCTGGTCAGGATTGGGAGCATTTTGGTAGTTTAGCCCCCTTATGTGGTCCAAGCGAAATGAAGATAATGTCCATGGTTGTTCAAAGTTAGAAACATGGAATAAGGGTTTACAATGAATAGGGCTTTGTTTTGCCAACCCTGAACAACCAAGGGTTATCTTCCATGTCATTAAACTAGGGGCATAGTCATCATTTAGCATAAGCCACTTACGATGGGCCAAATTTCTAAATTTCCCCTACTTGTTCAAGGTTTTTAATTTGATAATAATTTTTGAGGAGGCATCTAAGTGAAATAGAGCTTGAGAAGTAACCATTCTAATGTTAAATGGGATGATTTAACCACCTTAATGATTTTATAAGGTGGTTTGGCCATTTAAGTGACATTTTCCCAATTATTTAAAATTGGACGCAAATTTACGTGGATCAATTGCACCTAAACAACAAAGATCAAGGTGAATGGAGATCTCTTTAAAGTTTGGAGAGGGCCGCTACACATGAAATGTCCAGAGGATATCCCTTATCCCTTATGATGTCTTGATTTTGAATCCCAATGAACAAACAGAAGCACAATACTCTCTATCCCCATAATAGTCTCATGAATCTCAATTGTATCTAAGCTGGCAATGTACAAGTTGTATGAAATTTTCCTAGTACAAGAACTAGCAAGAACCTTTTGATGATTTGATCAATACTAAAGTATTAAGCTGCACACAAATACCAGGAACCATGGCTTGGCTTTAATATCATTGTAGAGTCTTAGACCTATATGAGAACCATGATGTGAATGCTTTTAGCTTTCTTTGCTTATATTATTCATCACATAAAGAAAATTAAGATAAGTTATTGTCTTTGGTTTCAAACATAGATCTAGAAACAAGAAGCTTCAAGCTATGTCTGAAATAAGGAGATGCAAAACAGGCCCTACAAAGATTTGATAACAACAAAAAGCCTCAATCTTTTGTTTAATAAATTACAAAATTCCTGAAGTTCAGAGGCCTTCAGAAATTAAAGCAGACGTGGGGGGGGGAATAAAAAAACGAGGCGAACAACAAGCTTAGTCGAACAGCAGGGAAGAATTGTAAAGATGAGGGTCCAACTAATAAAGCTTGAGTGAAGGTATAACCATGGTTCATGGCCAAAATCTGCAGCATCAAGGAGAGAAATAACAGTAATCACTGGAATAGATGGATTATCAAAATAAAGACAACGAACCATTTACACTGAGACTTCAGTAACTCCGACTAAACCAAAACCAACACAAATAATAAACAATTTTCCATGTAACTAATACCTCATTAATTCTCCCTCCTCATGGAATGGTATCTCCCAGTCCCAAACTGCAATATCATATTCACCAGAATCAGAATGTTTAATGAATGTATAAACAACTTGCTACTGTCCTGACCAATAAACATACTATTGGTTTCAAAAGCAGGATTACTCATTCAAAGAACTCTAAGTGTCTTTCCATCAACAATCGCTCTCGTTTCTTCGCTAGGATCTACATTGTCCTCTTTCATCCTCTCAATTAAACTCAAAACTGGCTTCCCAGATGCAATATACATCCTGAATAAAGTATGGTACACCTCCCTTGTTAAAGAAGCGACCGGCCTAAGCAAGCCAATAAACTCTTCGATTCGTTCCAAATCACCGTGGCCCTCAAAGTACTCCAATATAGCAGTCACTGTACACCAATCAGGCAGCCACCCAGGCTGGTGGGCTTTCAAAGCCTTCTTCATGGCTTCGACAGCCATTAAAATATGGTTATTCTGCAGATACCCACCTGCCAAAATGTGCCAAACATTTGGAGAAGGCACTCTTTGTCTCTCTAGGGCACCGTTCACAAACTCCTCTGCCTTCCCCACAAGACCATTTTTGCAATAAAAAGATAGCAATGGCATAGGCACCCTGAAGTCATAATTCACACAACTAGAATCCCATTCCCCCAACACCTTCTCAGCACCCTCTATGTCACCTATCTTCACCAATGAACTTATCATGCATATATAACTTGAATTTTGGAGCTTTCCAGATAAGGACCTGACCAGTTCCCATATCCTATAGACCTCAGTTTTTAGACCAATGGACGCATATAGAGTGAGAAGGTAATTGTACGCATTCCTCCTCCCCCGGGCAACAACGCCATTCGCTAACGTGGCCTCCGCCTTTTTTAGCATGGCCCCTGCCTTATCTACAAAACCAGCTTTAATGTAACCATTAGCAACACTGGCATAAGAGACCCAATTCACAACGATGTGTGGTTCTTTCTCCATTCTTTTCAGAATCCTCTCCATCCCCTCAATGTCTAAGACCAAAACACATGCATTGAGCCTTAGGCAATATGTAAACAAGTTGGGCCGTATTCTTTTTGCCCGCATATCCTCCAAGAGAAGGTCTAGTTTCTCAGATTGTCCTGTGTGGGTGTAAAGGTTCATTAGGGCATTGTATGTGAGGGATGAATCTACTAAACCAAATTTATTCATTTCCTTAACAAGGGTCTCAGCTTTCTCAACTAACCTTTTATCCACAAAGCAATTGAGAAGAGCGCCATATACTTGGAAGGTCTTCAAATATTGGGGAATGCTTTCAAAGTAATCTTCAGCATACTCAAGGCCATGGACTTTGCAGATGAGTTCTAATCGGATCGCATTGTCACTAGCAGATAAGTTCCATAAGTCACCCATCCATTGGGAAATCTGGAAATCCGGATGATTAACATTAAGTTCTAAGGATTTCTTTAATAATTAGCAATAAAAAAAAGGATTAGAGTTTTCTCACACTACAACATGATAATCAAGCAAGAGAACTGCAATTCTAGGAGAATTACAACTAAAATATGTGAAAGAATGAAAAAGTGACCTCACATCTGTACACTACAGTGTCAAACTGGCAAATACAACAAAGAAATGAGGTCTTATGCATGGGGATACAATCTACTACACCAATTTCCCAAAAATTAAATAGAAGCTCCCATAATCTTTGATGGATCATCAAAACCAGGGAAAGCAAAGATGAAGAAAAGACAAAACAATTTTATTGGATCAGTTAAACATATATTGGGTCATATATGGATCGAATTCAAATTTTAAATTAAAGATATTGATGGAGAGGACTCACCTATAAGATATTCCTTTAATGTCATGACTGGGCTTGTTAAGGTCACCACCCTTCTTGTATAAAACTTAAAGAGAATTGTTGGATTCCTAAATTTGGGCCAACAATCGCCGAAATATTTTCAGGACACCTGGATCCATCTCTATTGGGATATGCTTGGCATGTGCACAGAGTTCATAAAATGCATGACACCATGCGCTTTCATCTCATGCCATTGCCATCGACTCTAGGATTTTAACCTAACTTAAATTACAAGTGAAATGGAGTGATGTACTTAAATGAATGGAAGGTTTAGCTGGTTGAATTAATTGAGACTTCCATATTCCGAAGTCCCTTCTAGGTATCAAGGCATTGGGATTGCTTTTGAAGGCAACTGCATTAAGTGAAACTCTTCTTTTATCAAGCTCAATTCAAGCATCCCCTGGAGCACTAAATGAATTCCAATCTACAATAACTCATAATAAACAGGAATTATCAGATTCAGAACTCAAGAATTCATGCAAATGATATTGGTGAAGAATCCATCTCTAACAAGGTCAAGTTCACCTGATACCTCAAGCAGGAATGTTACAATGAGATCATATGGAGACCAAATAGAGAAATTGATGATTAAAGAAGGTGATATCAAGAAATTCCTACGTAGCAAATTGATTGAGAAGGTTAGGGAGAAGAGAAAATACCTCTACATAATCTTTATTAATTTAGAGAAAACATATATAAGCTACCTACGGGAGAGAATTTGGTCGGTGCTAGCAAAGAAAGGCATCTCAAGATGATATATTATCATAGTTAATGTTATGTACGAGGGAGTGCTAACTAATATGAGGACAACTTGTAGAGAGACGAGTGAATTTTCAGTGACAATATGCCTACATCATGGGTCACAGTTGAGCCCATTCTCTTTGCTTTGGTTATAAACGAGTTAACTAGGCATCTCTAGGATGAGGTCCTGTGATGTATGTTGTTTACGAATGACATAGTTTTGATTGACGAGACCAGTGTTCGCAAAATCGAACTGGAATGGTTAACCAGACATGGGCTTGGAAGCGGTTTAACCAACCTAACCAGTAAACCAGCCGATTCAACCACTCTAATCGGGCAAGTCCCAGGCGGTCAAAAAAGTGTTGAAAAAAATTAAAAAAAAAAAAAATACCAAAAAAAAATCTACTAAAATATGAAAAGCATATAAAGAATGATTAAAACAAAACACATTCAAATGAAGTTGAAAATTAATAAAAAAAAATGGATTTTAACCCATTTTATATTTTCCAATGGCTATCTTTTAAATTTTCTAAAAAAGATGGGAAAATATAAAAGTGAGTATTAATGACCAAAACAATTTTTAATCTTTACCATAATGTAAAGAATATTTAAAAATGCATTACAAATCAAATTCCTTATTTTTGAGAATTTAGATACATTTTTGTGAAAAACAAAATTTAAATACCGGTTGATCACCCTAACAGCCCAAAACCGGAACCGGGCGGTTATCAGTTAGATCGAGCAATTTTGCGAACAATGGACGAGAATAGAGACAATGTAAAAAACTGAGAAAACTTCGGAGGGATGCTTTAGAATCTAAAGGTTTTAAAATTAGTTGGACTAAGATACAACATATGGAATGCAAGTTTAGTAATAATAATAGCATAAATGAGGAATTAGTTAAGATTGATGGCCAAAAAGTACCTAAAAGATATTATTTTCGATATCTTGAGTCGACAATCCATGAGATTGGAGATATTGAGAAAGATGTTGCTCAAAGAATTAGAGTTGGGCGGATGAAGTGGAGATGTACCTCTGGAGTCTTATGTGATCGTCGTATACCAATGAAACTGATAGAGAAGTTAATAAGATGGTTGTAAGACCAGCTATGCTTTATGGAACAGAATGTTGGGAAATTAAAAAACAACATATCTTTAGAATGAGTGTAGCTGAAATGAAGATGTTGAGATGGAAGAGTGGCAGATCGATGATGAATAGAATTCATAATAAATACATTAAGGTAGCTCCAATAGGCGATAAAATAACAGAAAGTGGACTTAGGTAGTTTGATCATGTGCAATATCAACCTAAAACAACACCATTTAGAAGGGGTGATTTGGTTCAAGTGCAAGGCTCTATTAGGGCAAGTCCCCCAAAAGACATTGATGGAAGTAGTGAGAAAAGATATGGAAACTTATAGCGTGACTGAGAGTATGGCTCTTGATAGAGCGGAATGGCAGAACAGGATTCGTGTAGCCGACCCCAAATAATTGGGATAAACCTCAGATGATGAGGATGATGATGATGATGGGTTTGTGGACAAAGATAAATTTCAAATGCGGAAACTTTCAAATCCATACATTAATTCTAGAAGCGGAGCTGATATTTGTCAGAACTTGAGACCAAAGATGAAAAAATCTATGACACTACAAACAATAAAAGCTAATACATAACTAAATATTTCACTCATCATTTGGCAACAATTTCCATAAATTCAAGAATGCATTACTTTTGATTTATGATAAACCAAGTTAAATTTTGACAGACTATTATGACAGAGGAAACCATATCATTCATATTAGTCATTGACTTATGATAAACCGAGTTGTGTGCTGAAAGTGTCAGATGTCTCCTAGGAGGCAATAAACCGAGTTGTGTGTTGATAGAGTATTATGACAAAGGAGAACTAATTTCACTCATTTCATAGTTTCAAAAAGGCCGTCCACCTAGCGCTTGGGCGTGCTAGGGCAGCCTGGATGCATCACCCATGCCTCAGTGAATCAACCAGGCAGGCTGTCACTGGGTGCTCACCTAGGACCCCACCTAGGCGGGTACTCAGGGATTGTGCCACCCCCCCCCCTATTAGGGCATTTTTGCTGTTTTGTGGACAAAGATAAATTTCAAATGCGAAAACTTTCAAATCCATACATTAATTCTAGAAGCGGAGCTGATATTAGTCAGAACTTGAGACCAAAGATGAAAAAATCTATGACACTATAAACAATAAAAGCTAATACATTACTAAATATTTCACTCGTCATTTGGCAACAATTTCCATAAATTCAAGAATGCATTACTTTTGATTTATGATAAACCAAGTTAAATTTGGACAGACTAGTATGACAGAGGAAACCATATCATTCATATTAGTCATTGACTTATGATAAACCGAGTTGTGTGCTGAAAGTGTCGGATGTCTCCTAGGAGGCAATAAACCGAGTTGTGTGTTGATAGAGTATTATGACAAAGGAGAACTAATTTCACTCATTTCATAGTTTCAAAAAGGCCGTCCACCTAGCGCTTGGGCATGCTAGGGGAGCCTGGATGCATCACCCATGCCTCAGTGAATCAACTAGGCAGGCTGTCACTGGGTGCTCACCTAGGACCCCACCTAGGCGGGCACTCAGGGATTGTGCCCCCCCCCCCTATTAGGGCATTTTTGCTGTTTTCTGTTTCGATAATAAAAATGCATGAGTATAAATTTTTATTCATGCATTTTTTATAGAAAATCTAGACATAAAATAGGATCCTGGACACCCCTTGCCCCCTTTTGAACCTAGGCCGCCCAAATCCCTGGGCACCCCACTAAGCGCTAGGTGGCCTAGAACCCCCCAGCCGCGCCTAGGGGTCACTTGACATTTTTTTGAAACACTTTTTGAGTTTTAACAAAGCTCAATTTCGATAGAGTATCATCACAAAGGGGAAATATTATCAATCATTTCAGTAATGATAAACCAAGTTTGATTTTAACAAAGTATTATGACCAAATGAAAATAATATCAGTCATTTGAATTTTGATAACCAAGCTCAAGTTTCACAAGGTATTGAGAACTAATATCATTCATTTGAGTTATGATAAACCAACATCAATTAATTGAGAATAATGACAAAAGGGAAGTAATATCATTCATTTAAGTTATAATGAACCAAACTCGATATTGATAGAGTATCATAATAAAACATAAAAGGGAACTAATATCATTCATTTGGTATACGATATAGATTATCATAGTGATAGATGATAGAGCTAGAGAATTCCCCCTTTTCCATCCCACCAATAACGACCACCAATATCTTCTTCTAGCCACCATCTCGCCAACATCCTTTCCATGCCCATCACCACCACCTGCCAACGACTCTTCTTCTCCACTCTCCAACATAGTCACCAGCACCACCTCCATGCCCATTTACCCTTCCTCCCCAATGCCCATACCTCCATTCTCCAATCTCCATTGCAACAAACCTATCCACTGCTAACGAAAGCAAGCATGCCATATGAGAAGCACAGAAATCCTTCTCCACAGTCATAGGATCTCCCTCCTTGCTTCTAAGCTTCCAGGATTCAAGCTACCACAAGCTTGAACTGAATTATGGTAAGCCATTCACAATACTTGAAGAATATATTACAAAAGCAAAGATTACCGTGCTTGCTTGATGGGATTATTCCTAAGGAGCGCAATCCATCATGGAATTATGTATAGCAAAATATTAAATCGTTTTACAGGGGAAGTGGATACGGCTCCATTGACTTCTCACTCAAAGTTGAAAAAAGAAGAAAATACATGGGAAGTGAAAAGAGGTGGGCGTTGGATTATTGGAAGAAGCTATATGAAGCAACAAAGATGGATGGGAGAGAACGTTGGCAAAGATCCCTAAGATCACTAACCTCTTGATTTGAATAAGGCTTTCAAAGTTGCCCCGCTATTGCTAGACGACTCACTCGCTTGGAAGAATGGTTGTCCACGATTAGGATATGATTTCAATGGATAACGCTACAAAATAAAAGACCAGCAAGGTGTTCTATTATGTGTGTGAAGATCACCAATGATGTAATTTACCAAAAGAAAACCTCATTGATTCAGAGGATGAAGAAAGTTCCGTTGAAAGAATTGAACAAGTGTTGCTGTCCAGAACGGGGCTCTTGGCACGTGGTCAAGTGTTAATACAGTATACAGTTGGCATACTGTGTAAAGCTAGCATACCGTGTGAAGACCGTGTGCCTGAATGTTTCTTTTATTTTCGGGATCTTCTCATTAACTTATAAAGTGGAAGGAGACTATCAGAAAAAAGGTCAAATAAAACCGTATTTTTTCCTTCCTCGTGGATGTAGGCTGTGTATAGCCTAACCACGTATATACTCTAAGTTTCTTTCTTCTTCTTTTCTGTGAATGAATTATTTAACATGGTATCACAGCCACTTTTTCGGGAACTTATTTAGTAGAGCAGTTGGTCTCATTCTTCTCAACTTTTGGTAGAGCAGTTTGGTCTGTCTTCTGAGGCATTTGCGGTTTTATGCTCTCTCTGATTTGCGATTTGGCCACCAAATTTTTATGGTCTCCCTTTCTCTCTCTTCCGTTTCTCTTCCAAGGTAAAGTTGCTCTGCACAGGAAAGGCAAAGATTCCAGTATACATCAAAAGGCGAAAGAGGTTTACCTTTTTGCAAAAAGGGAAAGAGGTTTACTTTTTTGTAAAAAGGGAAAGAGGTGGGCCATAGGGACCATATTATATCAAAAGTATGTTGGAGCAACTTTTCATATTTGAATGCTGTTTTTGGTATTTTAAAGAGATCAATAACGGGTATTTTTTGAACCTTATTTTTTGTGCGCCTCTCCTAAGGCCAATGATTTTATTTTGACTATATTTATTTTTTCATCATGGCTAAAAATTCAAACCCAAATGACTCATATCCAAACCTCAAAATTACTACTAAGGTCTTGAAAGGAGGGATAAATTATCTTTTTTGGTCAAACTCAGCCCAATTGTTTATAAGTGGAAAATGCAAGTTGGGGTATGTGACCGGCTCTAAGAAACCTCCTGAAAAAGATGAATCATCTGTGAAGACTGGCAAACCAATAATGACTTAGTAAAATCTTGGTTATTAAATTCTATGGACAGAAAAATTGCCACAGGACTTCAGTTTCTTCCTACTGCTGCAGTTTGGAATAAAGCCAAGGATGTTTATGGTGGAATAAATAATGCCTCCAAAATATATCAAATTAGGCAAGAAATAATGAATTTAAAAAAGGGTGAGCAAGCATTTGGAGAGTTAATTGGTATTGGGCATGGTTTATTTGATCAATTTGAATATTATTTGCCTACTACTACCGATCATACAACCCTTACTACAAGAAAGGATCAAGAGATGACATTTGCTCTTCTGTTTGCTCTTGGTTCTGAATATGAAAGTCTTAGGAATCAAATTCTCCTCACATCCACCACGCCTGATTTCAACACCGTTTGCAATATTGTGTCAAGAGAAGAAACTCATAGAGAAGTTATGACTGAAACTCCGAAGGATAATCTTGACATATCAGCCTTGAAATCTAAAGCTAATGAAGGTGCTGAAAAAGTTTTTGGTTTCGAGATTTTTATTACTCGTGGTAAAAGACGTAATTCAAATAGTCCCTACTGTCCTGAATACATAAAAGAACAAGAAAGGAACTCAGAGCATATACGTGGTTCGGCTATACACAGCCTACATCCACGAGGAAGGAAAAAATACGGTTTTGTTTCACCTTTTTCTAATAGCCTCCTTACAATTTATAAGTTCATGAGAAGATCCCAAAAATAAAGGAAACACCCAGGTACACGGTTTTCACACGGTATACCAGCTCTACATGATATGCCAACGAAATACCACGTTAACACTCCCCCTCAAGTTAGAGCAAATAGATTTAAAGCATCCAACTTGCCAAGAATCTGTTTAAGCCTCCCTTTTCCGACAGCTTTGGTAAAGATATCAGCAAACGGATTTCACTGTTGATATATGGAGTTTGAATTACTTTAGCTTGAACTTTTAAACTGACGAAATGACAGTCAACTTCGATATGTTTGGTTCTTTCGTGAAAAACTGGATTGGAAGCGATGTGGATTGCAGCTTGATTGTCACAATACATTTTGCCTGGAGAACCATATATAAAACCAAGTTCTTGGAGGAGAGCTTTAAGCCATAAAAGTTTACATGCAATGGAAGCCATAGCTCGATATTCTACTTCAGCACTAAAACAGCCACAACATTTTGTTTCTTGCTTTTCCAAGTAACAATATTTCCACCAACAAATGTGCAGAAACCAGTAATCGATTTTTTATCTGATGGATTCCCAGCCCAATCAGCATCACAATACCCAAGAATATCAACTTGACGATTTTTATGCATCCAAATTCCATTACCAGGAGAACCCGTGAGGTATCTTATGATCTTCTCGACGGCTTCCATATGAGAAGTACGAGGAGAATGCATGAATTAGCCCACCATACTTACAGCATAAGTTATATCCAGTCTTGTGATGGTTAAATATATTAATTTTCCTACCAACCGTTGATACCTTCCAATATCTTTAAGAGGTTGACCGTCTTCAACAACTAACTTAGAATTCATTTCAATAGGAGTCTCACTAGGTTTAACTCCTAATTTGCCAGTTTCTTTCAAAAAATCAATAGTATATTTCCTTTGGGAGAGAAAATACCCTTTTTTGAATAAGCCACTTCAACTCCCAAAAAATACCTTAATTTGCCCAAATCCTTTAAGTCGAATACATGGTGGAGGTAATTCTTAATATGAGTAATACCTTGGGTATCATCCCCCGTGACAATGATATCATCGACACAAACAAGAACCACAACACTTCCATTTTTCCCTTTTTTAACAAACATAGATGAATCTGCATTATATCTTTTAAAATTATATTTTTCCAAGGAAGAGTATAACTTTACGTACCAGGGGCTAGGAGCTTGCTTTAGGCCATAAATAGCCTTCTTTAACTTGCACACAAGATTGGAATTTCATGAGGATGTCCTTGAGGAATTTTCATATAAACTTCCTCCTCAAGGTCGCCTTGCAAGAATGCATTTTTAACGTCATGTTGATATAGAGGCCAATCATAATTAGCGGCAATTGATAATAAAACCCTGACGGTATTCATTTTAACAACAGAAGCAAATATTTCCTTATAATCTTCGCCGTAGGTTTGGGTGAGCCCTATAGCAACAAGTTGTGCCTTGTATCTCTCTATAGTTCTATTGTTGTTGTATTGTTTTATTTTATAAATCCATTTATTCCCAACCACCTTTTTCCCTTGGGGTAATTCAACTAGTTCCCAAGTTTTATTTTTGTCGAGGGCCCAATGCTCTTCTTTCATCGTCTTTTTCCCAACAGGATAGGAAGAGGACTCTTGGAAGCTGGCAGGTTCTTGAATGACATATATACAACAAAGATACAAACTATATTCTTAAGAGACATTGGAATAGTTAACAAACTTTTGAATTGGGTAATTGGTGGAAGCATTAAAAATGTGAAAATCACAATACTTACTTGGGAGTTGAACGTTTCTTCGAGGACGACTGAGTCCCACTTGGGGATCAGATGGTGAGGGATTGGTTTCTTGAGGTTCTTCATCATTTATAGCTTCCACCTCATTTTGAATGTTATGATTAAGTTTGTTCTCCACATACTCTTCACTTGAAATCAAAGTAATTCAAACTCTATTTATCAGCAGTCAACTTGCTGATATCTTTACCAAAGTTGTCGGAAAAGGGAGGCTTAAACAGATTCTTGGCAAGTTGGGTGCTTTAAATCTATTTGCACCAACTTGGGAGGAGTATTAACACGGTATACAATAGTTGGCATACCGTGTGAAAACCGTGTGCCTGGATCTTCTCATCAACTTATATATTGTAAGGAGGCTATTAGAAAAAAGGTGAAATAAAACCGAATTTCTTCCTTCCTCGTGGATGTAGGCTGTGTATAGCCGAACCACGTATATGCTCTGAGTTCCTCCCTTCTTCTTTTCTGTGAATGAATTATTTAACATCAAGGAAGGAGAAGCTACCATATGCGTCAATAGTTCCAATCCCACCTATCCCAAGTTAACATTCAAAAAAATAAATGCCAGTTGTAAAATACATTCAAGAGCACTTAGGTATGACTCTAATAGGCGATAAGAAGAGATAAAGTAGACTTAGGTAGGTTGGCCATGTGTAGCGCAGACCCAGTACAACACCTGTTTGGAAGTGCGAGTTGGTTCAAGCATACACCGAAAAGAAAATGGGGCAAGAAATACACCAAAAAGAAAATAGTTGGAAGTAGTGAGAGAAGATATAGGAACTAATGCCCTTACTGAGAGTATGGCCCTTGATAGAGCAGAATGACAAATCAAGATTCGTGTAGCCAACCCTGAATAGTTGAAAAACAACTCTGATGATGATGATGATGACAAGTTGTTGAAAATGCTGCTCAAACAGCTTTAAATTTGGAAACCAAGCAAGCGACTATAGCAATCTCTCCGCAGTGAACTCAACAGAGTATGGTAGTCGAGGAACTAAAGGCCCAAACCAATTAAAGAAACCCACCCAAGAGTAGCGACCAGCCTTGAAGAAAAAAAAAACAATCGAAGACTCCAGTGGACCCTCCAAGCCCAACAAGCAATCACCAATCCTTGTTGGCCTATTCAAACAACCATACGGGGCTGTACAACACCAAGGTACATTCAAATTGTGGAAATTTTGAAAAAAGCATCCCCAAAAATCATCAAATTCCCATTTGAATAGAAAAGCCCAAGTCGTAGCAGAGGAACTATTTACTGTGAGACCAAGAAAACTATCATTCTCTGATACTACTCCAAAGGAAACCATCATGCTGCAGGTAATAGTAAGCTACGAAAACAATGCAACCTCATTCTATATACTATCAGAACCACAAGACACAGCACAAGATGACATATGTAGTACCATTGACGATGAAGAACACTATGTTATTCTGAGTGTAGCATATGAACCGTATACTACACAAATAGAGAAAATTCAAGCCATATTCTACCTTAATGCATGGATTGATGCACTAGAATAGTACAACAGCACATCAATAATACAAGGTGAAACAAACTCAACACCGTACCAAAAATAAGACAGTCAAAGGCAACAGATGACAAGATAGAAAGTCAAAACACAAATGAAATGTGAATAAGCATTACATCATAGAATCTCCTGAATTAGAACACATAGTTAGGTATCATGACACAATCTCAAGTACCTGTACTCACAACCAATGTTAAAAAATTGCCAATTTGACTCGGAACCGCTGGAGTCAAACCCGAATAAGTAGCCACCCAGTTCGAGCCCCTCTGTGAATGGGGACTCGGTACTAGGAGTATCAAAATAATATTACAAAATGTTCTATTATATGATTATATCGAAACTGATGTTTTTAGGAACATCTCAAGTTCCTAAAACTTGTTTAAAAAATTTAAACCCTCTAAATCTTGTTTACATTTCTGCTACTTCTCTTATAGGGCCGAGTCAGCACCTATTCAACTCAGACCCATGGAAGAGTGGTTTGACCCACTTGTCGAATTTTTAAATACTATTGTCAACCGAACTCTAAGCCATAGAATTTAAAATTTATAGTCTTGGGCGCAATGTAAATATTCTTTGAGATTAATACAACAGGTGGGTAAGCCTGGCTAGCACAGTAAAAATATATATCATTCATTCGAGATATGATAAACCAAATTCATTTGACATAGTAGTTTCCAGGAAATAAAAGCAGATGAAGCTTGAAAAATAGGATCTTTGAAGAGTGATGACATGAGAGAAAGAGAGAAGGGATAATATATTTCCTTTTTTTGCATAGAGAGATATCTCAATATCGAGAGAGAGAGAGAGAGAGATGGTGTGGGTGCATGAAAGAGAAACACATTTTGAGATAGAACGAGAGTCATTCTAGGGTTCAGAGAGAGAGCCTCACACCTCAAGAGCATGCTTGTATCTCCTGTACCTCCTCATCTCTTTGACGAGAGACTGAAGATCTGATTTATGAACCTTCCGCCCCTCTCGTACCCACTCCTCCAACAGTGGCACAACAGATGTTCCTGGATCTCCAAGAGGCGAAATCCTCTTGAAAATACTATCTTGAGCTTTTCCAGTCGAGAAAACCCTAACCCTAGTAATCCCCTCCGAAACCCCAAAACCCCAATTTCTCGAAACCCTAGAAAGTATCTTTGCCGCCATGGCCGTTGAGGTTATGCAACTAAGCCACTTGCCCTAGAGAGAGAGGGGAACTTCGAGCTTAGAGAGAGATAGGGAGTTATATTGTGCATTTGAATCCCAAACATTCAAATGACCATAATGCCCATACAGGCACGAATACCGCCTACCCGAGGGAGTTTAAAACGGAAAACGTTTATGGGGAATCAAATCTTATTCTGTAGAAGTAAAGGCGCACCTCATAAGCGAATGAATAGTTCTCACATTACAAAAGGAAAAAGTTTATATAAGGATGTAACCTTATATCGTAGAACTAGGGATGCACCTCAAGAATCCATCGGAAAAGGCAATTTTAATATTGAAAAACCTTTTGATTGATCGTCTCGACATCGAGATGTTAAAATGAAAATATTTTAAGTCTCAAAAATAGTGCATTTTACAAGATATTTTCTACACCGTCCATTTTCAAGATTTTTTTAAATTTAAAATTTTATGCTTAAATATAAAAATAGATTTTGAGATAATCTTAATAACATTTTACATCAAAATTATATACCATGATAAAATTTGAAGGTGCACCTTACCTCTACAGCTACGGATGCATCTGTATGCCAACTACACCCCATTACAAAATCCTCCAATTAATCATCTTGCCGTCAAGATAAATAGGGACAAAAATCGATTCAATCTGTATAATTTTTAGAGCTTTAAATTTGATAATTAGGGACGAAAACATTTTTTAGGCCATAACATAGTTTTTTGGTGCTATAACTACAACTAAAGGTCTCCTACCAGGATTGTTTAAGGTTTACACCTTATACAAACCACACCCATCTTGAGTCCTTTCATACGTGATGAACAGTTGGCACCGTGTGGGTTGAGGAGACAAGAGGGCTCAACAGGAAGAGGATTGTACCATGAGAGAACAAGGATCGGCATATTTCCTAATAATTCTAAATTTAGTTTCTTTATTATTAGAGAGCTTCCAATTGTACAACGATAGGTTGGCAACTCATCTAAGTCATCTATACCAAACAACAAATAATAACGATGTAGAACAATTTAGAGGTATGACAGTGCATTGCAATTGTACAAGGAGAGGTTGGCAACTGACGTAAATCATCTATACCAAACAACAAATAATAGCGATGCATAACAATTTAGAGGTATGACGATGCATCCTCTTTACAAGTCTTTATTGTGTTACCTCCTTCCTTATCTCTGCTCAGTCACGCGTTTCAATTCTTATTTCACTTACCATATCCGTAGCTTATCATAATCGTCTTTAGTGTGTTACCTCTTTCCTTATCTCGGCTCAATTCCTCAATTCAATTCTTATTTCAATTGCCATATCATTAGCTTATCATGGTCTTTCCTTATCTCGGCTCAATTCCTTAATTCAATTCTTATTTCAATTGGCATATCATTAGCTTATCATGGATTATGATAAGCTAACGATAAGAAAGGCTTTACCACTTTACTCTCCCTATGGAAAAATTCTAATTTGATAATAGAGACCATAAAATACATCTTTCTGCCCATGATTGCCTCCAAGTTAAGGGAGAAGGCTTCTCTACTAATTTCTAGCCTACATTATAGGAGTTAAACATCCAATACTCATTACGTCCATTAGACGTGTTAAACATTCAATACTCAAGGTTTAACTCTATTAGAGGAGTTAAACATCCAATACTCATTAGCTCCATTAGAGGTGTTAAACATCCAATACTAAAAATTAAACCTCCATTGGTACGTAATTTAGCTCAAAATGACAAAAATAAAATCTGAATGTTTAGCTCAAGGATGTAAAATGCATCACATGAATCGAAATGTGGTAGAAGGCATCACACGAATCAAAATGTGATCTACGGTTAATCATGAGTTATAGGTTGCAGTTATTAAACATGATTTGATATTGGGTTATGAGTTGCAACTATTAAACATAATTTGATATTGGGTTATGAGGTTAAGCATAACAGGTTATGACCATGACTAAGCATAACTGGTGATGACTACATGCTAGCGCTCCTCCCTAGGTGAAACAAATATTTGTATACGCTCTAGCCTTAATGAGTAATGTTCCTCGTACGCACTCTAGCCTCACTGATGAATTTAGATCGAATAAAAGGTGAAGAAGAGGTGAGGAATTTAAATGGAATAAAGTAGAAAGCAATGAGGAGTGGTGAATTTTGCATTCTTGCGAAGATATCCTCGCATGCTCAGGGCGAAACCTTTAGATTTGTTTATTTAAATTGAATAAAGTAGCGATCAAATAAGAGTACTGGATTTTGCATTATTGAGAATATATCCATGCTCACATTCTACATTTATTATTTGCATTTATGTATATTTTCTTCACATTCCATCTTAGCTCCAACCGTGACTTACATCTATGATGACATGAAGGTGCTGCACATTCCAATCATTTTTTATGTCCGTTATCTTTGCTCTTCTGTTTTATATTATTCCTGAGTTTACCTGCTTGAAGAGGACAAATATTTTTATTTATTTGAGAGTAGTAAGTGTAGTAGAGAAGAAATTGTAATTAAATAATGAAAAAATAAATAAATAAAAGCAATTAAATGAAGAGAAGCTTAAAGAGGGTAAACCTTTTTATTTATTTCAGAGAAATAAGAAACCCAGAATAAAGTGTAATAGAAAAGAAACTGTAATTAACGTTAGTGTAATTAAATATTGAGAAAAAAAAAAGAGTAAGAGAATGCAAGAAGGAAGAGAATAAAGTATTATGCAGCAAAAAAAAAAAAGGATAGAGGAAGAAAAAAAAAAAGCTATAGAGGGGATGAAAAACAAAAGCGAACCAAATAGTAGAAGAGTGCAGAATTTATATTTTTATTTTTATTTATTTGAGAATAGTAAGTGTAATAGAGAAGAAATCGTAATTAAAGAATGAGAAGAAAAATAAAAAAAAGAGAGAGAGAGAGAGAGAAATAAATAAAAGCAATTGAAGGAAGAGGATAAACCTTTTTATTTATTTGAGAAATAAGAAACCCAAAAGAAAGTGTAATAGAGAAGAAACTGTAATTAACGATAGTGAAATTAAAGATTGAGAAAAAAAAATATAGAGTAAGAAAATGATAGAAGGAAGAAAATAAAGTATTATGCAGCAAAAAAAAAAGGAGAGGGGAAGAAAAAAAAAACAAATAACATAAAGGGCGTGAAAAATGAAAGCGAACCACATAGTGGAATAGTGCACAACTTATATTTTTATTTTTATTTAAATAAAATAAAATATGAAGAGATGCTTGAAAGTATTTTATTTTTTATTTTTTTTGGGTAATTCAGCAGTATTAACGAGCCCATACCTATTTTTTGAATACAGTAGCGATCAAATAAGAGTACTGGATTTTGCATTATTGAGAATATATCCATGCTCACATTCTACATTTATTATTTGCATTTATATATATTTTCTTCACATTCCATCTTACCTCCAACCGTGACTTACATCTATAATGACATGAAGGTGCTGTACATTCCAATCATTTTTTATGTCCGTTATCTTTGCTCTTCTGTTTTATATTATTCCTGAGTTTACCTGCTTGAAGAGGGCAAATATTTTTATTTATTTGAGAGTGGTAAGTGTAGTAGAGAAGAAATTGTAATTAAATAATGAGAAAATAAATAAATAAAAGCAATTAAATGAAGATAAGCTTAAAGAGGATAAACATTCTTATTTATTTCAGAGAAATAAGAAACCCAGAATAAAGTGTAATAGAGAATAAACTGTAATTAACGTTAGTGAAATTAAATATTGAGACAAAAAAAAAGCGTAAAAAAATGCAAGAAGGAAGAGAATAAAGTATTATGCAGCAAAAAAAAAAAGGAGAGGAGAAGAAAAAAAAAAACTATAGAGGGGATGAAAAACAAAAGCGAACCAAATAGTAGAAGAGTGCAGAATTTATATTTTTATTTTTATTTATTTGAGAATAGTAAGTGTAATAGAGAAGAAATCGTAATTAAAGAATGAGAAGAAAAATAAAAAAAAGAGAGATAGAAAGAGAGAAATAAATAAAAGCAATTGAAGGAAGAGGATAAACCTTTTTATTTATTTGAGAAATAAGAAACCCAAAAGAAAGTGTAATAGAGAAGAAACTAAAATTAACGATAGTGAAATTAAAGATTGAGAAAAAAAAAATAGAATAAGAAAATGATAGAAGGAAGATAATAAAGTATTATGCAGCAAAAAAAAAAGGAGAGGGGAAGAAAAAACAAACAAATAACATAAAGGGCGTGAAAAATGAAAGCGAACCACATAGTGGAATAGTGCACAACTTATATTTTTATTTTTATTTAAATAAAATAAAATATGAAGAGATGCTTGAACGTATTTTTTATTTTTATTTTTTTTGGGTAATTCAGCAGTAATAACGGGCCCATACCTATTTTTTGAATAAAGTAGCGATCAAATAAGAGTACTGGATTTTGCATTATTGAGAATATATCCATGCTCACATTCTACATTTATTATTTGCATTTATATATATTTTCTTCACATTCCATCTTAGCTCCAACCGTGACTTACATCTATGATGACATGAAGGTGTTGTACATTCCAATCATTTTTTATGTCCGTTATCTTTGCTCTTCTGTTTTATATTATTCTTGAGTTTACCTGCTTGAAGAGGGCAAATATTTTTATTTATTTGAGAGTGGTAAGTGTAGTAGAGAAGAAATTGTAATTAAATAATGAGAAAATAAATAAATAAAAGCAATTAAATGAAGAGAAGCTTAAAGAGGATAAACATTTTTATTTATTTCAGAGAAATAAGAAACCCAGAATAAAGTGTAATAGAGAATAAACTGTAATTAACGTTAGTGAAATTAAATATTGAGAAAAAAAAAAAGAGTAAAAAAATGCAAGAAGGAAGAGAATAAAGTATTATGCAGCAAAATAAAAAAGGAGAGGAGAAGAAAAAAAAAAACTATAGAGGGGATGAAAAACAAAAGCGAACCAAATAGTAGAAGAGTGCAGAATTTTTATTTTTATTTTTATTTATTTGAGAATAGTAAGTGTAATAGAGAAGAAATCGTAATTAAAGAATGAGAAGAAAAATAAAAAAGAAAGAGAGAGAGAGAGAGAGAGAGAGAGAGAGAAATAAATAAAAGCAATTACAGGAAGAGGATAAACCTTTTTATTTATTTGAGAAATAAGAAACCCAAAAGAAAGTGTAATAGAGAAGAAACTGTAATTAACGATAGTGAAATTAAAGATTGAGAAAAAAAAAAATAGAGTAAGAAAATGATAGAAGGAAGAGAATAAAGTATTATGCAGCAAAAAAAAACGGAGAGGGGAAGAAAAAAAAACAAATAACATAAAGGGCGTGAAAAATGAAAGCGAACCACATAGTGGAATAGTGCACAACTTATATTTTTATTTTTATTTAAATAAAATAAAATATGAAGAGATGCTTGAAAGTATTTTTTATTTTTATTTTTTTTGGGTAATTCAGCAGTAATAACGGGCCCATACCTATTTTTTGAATAAAGTAGCGATCAAATAAGAGTACTGGATTTTGCATTATTGAGAATATATCCATGCTCACATTCTACATTTATTATTTGCATTTATATATATTTTCTTCACATTCCATCTTAGCTCCAACCGTGACTTACATCTATAATGACATGAAGGTGCTGTACATTCCAATCATTTTTTATGTCCGTTATCTTTGCTCTTCTGTTTTATATTATTCCTGAGTTTACCTGCTTGAAGAGGGCAAATATTTTTATTTATTTGAGAGTGGTAAGTGTAGTAGAGAAGAAATTGTAATTAAATAATGAGAAAATAAATAAATAAAAGCAATTAAATGAAGAGAAGCTTAAAGAGGATAAACATTTTTATTTATTTCATAGAAATAAGAAACCCAGAATAAAGTGTAATAGAGAATAAACTGTAATTAACGTTAGTGAAATTAAATATTGAGAAAAAAAAAAAGAGTAAAAAAATGCAAGAAGGAAGAGAATAAAGTATTATGCAGCAAAAAAAAAAAGGAGAGGAGAAGAAAAAAAAAAACTATAGAGAGGATGAAAAACAAAAGCGAACCAAATAGTAGAAGAGTGCAGAATTTATATTTTTATTTTTATTTATTTAAGAATAGTAAGTGTAATAGAGAAGAAATCGTAATTAAAGAATGAGAAGAAAAAAAAAAAAAAAGAGAGAGAGAGAGAGAGAAAAAATAAAATAAAAGCAATTGAAGGAAGAGGATAAACTTTTTTATTTATTTGAGAAATAAGAAACCCAAAAGAAAGTGTAATAGAGAAGAAACTGTAATTAACGATAGTGAAATTAAAGATTGAGAAAAAAAAAAATAGAGTAAGAAAATGCAAGAAGGAAGATAATAAAGTATTATGCAGCAAAAAAAAAAGGAGAGGGGAAGAAAAAAAAAAAATAACATAGAGGGGGTGAAAAATGAAAGCGAACCACATAGTGGAATAGTGCACAACTTATATTTTTATTTCTATTTAAATAAAATAAAATATGAAGAGATGCTTGAAAGTATTTTTTATTTTTATTTTTTTTGGGTAATTCAGCAGTAATAACGGGCCCATACCTATTTTTTGAATAAAGTAGCGATCAAATAATAGTACTGGATTTTGCATTATTGATAATATATCCATGCTCACATTCTACATTTATTATTTGCATTTATGTATATTTTCTTCACATTCCATCTTAGCTCCAACCGTGACTTACATCTATGATGACATGAATGTGCTGCACATTCCAATCATTTTTTATGTCCGTTATCTTTGCTCTTCTGTTTTATATTATTCCTGAGTTTACCTACTTGAAGAGGACAAATATTTTTATTTATTTGAGAGTAATAAGTATAGTAGAGAAGAAATTGTAATTAAATAATGAGAAAATAAATAAATAAAAGCAATTAAATGAAGAGAAGCTTAAAGAGGATAAACCTTCTTATTTATTTCAGAGAAATAAGAAACCCAGAATAAAGTGTAATAGAGAAGAAACTGTAATTAACGTTAGTGAAATTAAATATTGAGAAAAAAAAATGAGTAAGAAAATGCAAGAAGGAAGAGAATAAAGTATTATGCAGCAAAAAAAAAAAAGGAGAGGGGAAGAAAAAAAAAAACTATAGAGGGAAAAAAACGAAGCGAACCAAATAGTAGAAGAGTGCACAATTTATATTTTTATTTTTATTTATTTGAGAATAGTAAGTATAATAGAGAAGAAATCGTAATTAAAGAATGAGAAGAAAAAAAAAAAAAAAAAGAGAGAGAGAGAGAGAAATAAATAAAAGCAATTGAAGGAAGATGATAAACTTTTTTATTTATTTGAGAAATAAGAAACCCAAAAGAAAGTGTAATAAAGAAGAAACTGTAATTAACGATAGTGAAATTAAAGATTGAGAAAAAAAAAACAGAATAAAAAAATGCAAGAAGGAAGAGAATAAAGTATTATGCAGCAAAAAAAAAAAAAAGAGAGGGGTAGAAAAAAAACAAATAACATAGAGGGGGTGAAAAATGAAAGTGAACCACATAGTGGAATAGTGCACAAGTTATATTTTTATTTTTATTTAAATAAAATAAAATATGAAGAGATGCTTAAAAGTAATTTTTTTTTTTTTTTTTTTTGGGTAATTCAGCAGTAATAACGGTCCCATACCGATTTTTTGAATAAAGTAGCGATCAAATAAGAGTACTGGATTTTGCATTATTGAGAATATATCCATGCTCACATTCTACATTTATTATTTGCATTTATGTATATTTTCTTCACATTTCATCTTAGCTCAAACCGTGACTTACATCTATGATGACAAGAAGGTGCTGTACATTCCAATCATTTTTTATGTCCGTTATCTTTGCTCTTCTGTTTTATATTATTCCTGAGTTTACCTGCTTGAAGAGGACAAATATTTTAATTTATTTGAGAGTAGTAAGTGTAGTAGAGAAGAAATTGTAATTAAATAATGAGAAAATAAATAAATAAAAGCAATTAAATGAAGAGAAGCTTAAAGAGGATAAACCTTTTTATTTATTTCAGAGAAATAAGAAACCCAGAATAAAGTGTAATTAACGTTAGTGAAATTAAATATTGAGAAAAAAAAAAAGAGTAAGAAAATGCAAGAAGGAAGAGAATAAAGTATTATGCAGCAAAAAAAAAAAAGGAGAGGGGAAGAAAAAAAAAAAAACTATAGAGGGGATGAAAAACAAAAGCGAACCAAATAGTAGAAGAGTGCAGAATTTATATTTTTATTTTTATTTATTTGAGAATAGTAAGTGTAATAGATAAGAAATCGTAATTAAAGAATGAGAAGAAAAAAAAAAAAAAGAGAGAGAGAGAGAGAAAAATAAATAAAAGCAATTGAAGGAAGAGGATAAACCTTTTTATTTATTTGAGAAATAAGAAACCCAAAAGAAAGTGTAATAGAGAAGAAACTGTAATTAACGATAATGAAATTAAAGATTGAGAAAAAAAAAATAGAGTAAAAAAATGCAAGAAGGAAGACAATAAAGTATTATGCAGCAAAAAAAAAAAGGAGAGGGGAAGAAAAAAAAAACAAATAACATAGAGGGGGTGAAAAATGAAAGCGAACCACATAGTGAAATAGTGCACAACTTATATTTTTATTTTGATTTAAATAAAATAAAATATGAAGAGATGCTTGAAAGTATTTTTTATTTTTATTTTTTTTGTTTAATTCAACAGTAATAACGGGCCCATACCTATTTTTTGAATAAAGTAGCGATCAAATAAGAGTACTGGATTTTGCATTATTGAGAATATATCCATGCTCACATTCTACATTTATTATTTGCATTTATGTATATTTTTTTTACATTCCATCTTAGCTCCAACCGTGACTTACATCTATGATGACATGAAGGTGCTGTACATTCCAATCATTTTTTATGTCCGTTATCTTTGCTCTTCTGTTTTATATTATTCCTGAGTTTACCTGCTTGAAGAGGACAAATATTTTTATTTATTTGAGAGTAGTAAGTGTAGTAGAGAAGAAATTGTAATTAAATAATGAGAAAATAAATAAATAAAAGCAATTAAATGAAGAGAGGCTTAAAGAGGATAAACCTTTTTATTTATTTCAGAGAAATAAGAAATCCAGAATAAAGTGTAATAGAGAAAAAACTGTAATTAGCGTTAGTGAAATTAAATATTGAGAAAAAAAAAAAGAGTAAGAGAATGCAAGAAGGAAGAGAATAAAGTATTATGCAGCAAAAAAAAAAAAAGAGAGAGGAAGAAAAAAAAAAAGCTATAGAGGGGATGAAAAAAAAAAGCAAACCAAATAGTAGAAAAGTGCAGAATTTATATTTTTATTTTTATTTATTTGAGAATAGTAAGTGTAATAGAGAAGAAATCGTAATTAAAGAATGAGAAGAAAAAAAAAAAAAAGAGAGAGAGAGAGAGAGAAATAAATAAAAGCAATTGAAGGAAGAGGATAAACCTTTTTATTTATTTGAGAAATAAGAAACCCAAAAGAAAGTGTAATAGAGAAGAAACTGTAATTAACGATAGTGAAATTAAAGATTGGGAAAAAAAAAATAGAGTTAGAAAATGCAAGAAGGAAGAGAATAAAGTATTATGCAGCAAAAAAAAAAAGGGGATGGGAAGAAAAAAAAAAACAAATAACATAGAGGGGGTGAAAAATGAAAGCGAACCACATAGTGGAATAGTGCACAACTTATATTTTTATTTTTATTTAAATAAAATAAAATATGAAGAGATGCTTGAAAGTATTTTTTATTTTTATTTTTTTTAGGTAATTCAGCAGTAATAACGGGCCCATACCTATTTTTTGAAATCGTTAGTAGTTTTTTAATGCATTAGGTGAGAATGGAGATTTAAATCTTAGCTAGTGCACAATTGGTACTACCACCATGACCCCAACCCCATTATCAGATATGCTTGAAAGTTACATAAAGATATGCTTGTAATGCTTTTATAGCACAAAAAATGCATAAATAATGAATGATTACCACATTAGAATCATGTTAATCAAAATCTTTGTCAAAAAAGAGAAAAATAATTAAGGATTATCATGTTAGAAACATGTTATTCAAAATTATTGTCATATTAAAAACATGTGATTCTAAGTCGTAAAAAACATCCAAAAGTGACTAGTATACTATAATACCAATTTTTTTTGTACAAGGACGTTGCAATCTTCTTTAGCCATCGGATGTGAAATCCAATAACTCAAAGTATATGATATAGTTCACAAAATTATACCATCTACTAGTGTTATTGATGTTATGAATATTATTTGCTTGAACTTGATTAATTGATAAAAAAGTTCTTATAGTATTGTTTCATGAAAAATGTTTTGATATAGCTGTAACCCCATAAAACAAATAAAGCCTAATAATAAAACTCACCAAAAATTGTTATTTTGGTATCGAAAAACTTTCAAATTGATCATTTATTCTTGAACTTTATGGTTCATCATCATCGTCATAACTTTTTCTCAACTATTTGGGGTTAATCTTGAACTTTATAGTTGTGAAAAAAATAGGATTTCAAGCCTTAAAAAATAATGTATATTGTAACACGTTATTTAGACCATCCATTTCATCCTAAAAATAAGTGTTTACAAATCTGCAAGATCTGTGCCATTTTTTAAGCTTCAAATTTCATAGTTGGTATTGAAATTTGATTTTAAAGTCATAATGGAGATTTTTTATTCCCAAAATGCTTTTTGGATGAGGATTCGGGGTGAGGCTTTACTTTGTTCTCATAAAGCATAGGCCTTATAGAAACTACATCCATGTTTTATTGTTTTCTTGAAATGAGGTAATGGCTTATTATCTTATTTGTATTGTGAAATGTACTTAGGACAAGTACATGTTAATAGGATGAAAATTAATAGTCTTGATTTATCTTGAGGAACCCATTCAATTTCTATCGTAGTGATCTCATCGATCAAGGAATATAAAAGTCGAAGTTAACTATAAAAAAATGATCCAATAAATTAGTCAGTTTCATTTTTTTTATTTTTATGAAATTTAGAAATTCATTTAATTTTTTGAGTTGTTCTGTCAGATCGATCACTCGAGATCTTTATTCTCCTCCCAAACCCAATGGAAAAAATTGGATCACTTATTGATAATGGTTATGATTTAGGTCATGGCCTATTAGAAGCCATACTGGTGGGATCCTCACCAATAGAAAAATATTATTTTATTTAACTATTATATTCAAATTCTCTATTCAATTATTATATCCAACAATTGAATTGAAAAAAAATAGAATATTTGGACTTTGTGCATGTGAATAACATACTCCCCAACACTCGCTTTTCACATCGAGCAGTTAATATTAATCTGGACTTCTTGTACTAGGAGCAAATGGTCTTATTTTATACATTCTATAAAAATTAAAACACTTATTGAGAATGGTTATGATTTAGTTCATGGCCTATTAGAAGGCACGCTGGTGGGATCTTCACCAATAGAGAAATATTATTTTATTTAAATATTGTATTCAAATTCTCTATTCAATTCTTATATCAAACAATTGAATCGAAAAAATAAATAAAATATTTGGACTTTGTGCTTGTCAATAACATACTCCCCAATACCCGATTTTCAAATCTAACCATTGGAAATAATTTGGACTTATTGTATCATGAGTAAATGGCCTTATTTTATATTATCTACTTAAAGAGAGGAGCAATTTATACAAGGTTTCAACCTTGATCAACCAAGTAAGGCACCTCAAAACTAAGTAGCAGTTGTATTGAAAATATTTGTAATGACTTCAAAATCTATGTCGATGGTTAATTATGAAATCTGGGGTTTCAAAAATGAAAAAGTTATATATTAAGTGTCAACCTCGTGCTATAGAAGTAAGGCATACATTAAAAATCCCATAGAAAAGGTTATTCCAAAATTGGAAAATCCTCCAATTGATAGTCTCGATCTCAAGATGCATGGATATGAAAAAACTGGATTTAAAGTCTTGCAAATAATACATTTTGTAACATATTAAATTGAACATCCATTTTTAAGATTTTCAAATGTTTTGTAGATCTACACCTTGGTGCTTTAAATTTTATAATAAGTGATGAAAATAGATTGTCAAACTATCACAACAGTTTTTAATACCAAAATTGCATATTTTGATAATGTTTGGAGGTGCGCTTTACTTTGGTTGTTTTAAGGTTGAATCCTTGTATAAACTGCACTATCTCAAATATAAAGCAGAATAAGAAAATGTACAAATACTTAAAAATCTTAAAAGTAGATAGTTCATAGAATATGTTACAAGATGCACTATTTTGATGGAAATACAGTTTGCTCCAATTGGTGCATGTTGTACTCATAATCGTAGATGCTCCTTTTATTATTTTAGAAAAATACCAATTTGGAAACTACGAACAAGCCGCAAAAAGTTGATAATTCAATCCATTCAACCATTTTGTAGCGAACTGACATAGGTACCATTGTTGATTACAAGTTCCAAATTTAAAGATGTCTCTCCTATTAAAAATTTTTTTTTTTTTTTTTTTTAGATTATGGAACAAGTAGATGGATCGCATCACTTGGCTTAGGTTATAGATAAAATGTTAAAATCCCTTGTGTTGCTCTAAATTTTGCCTAAGATATTTAATTGAAAAACATTTGGGGTTTGGGACTGCATTAGGTTAGCTTACCCAACATGAATGAAACACTTGGGATACTTAAGTGAAAGCTGAGAGAATAGTTTGAAAAAATCTATGAATATTAGAAAATCTTATAAATGAATGATCCAGATAATTTGTTACAATATGCACTATCTACGATACTTAAAATATTGTCTCCTTTTTCATATCCATACTTATTGAAGTGGAGATGATTAATTAGATGGTTTTCTTAACACAAAAAACATGAGGTTTTCGAGGTGTGCATGACTTATATAATTTAAGGTTTGCACCTCATACAAACTTTTTTCCTTTAGAAATGGATAAATGCTTTGTATGTTGTGAGACACGTAACTGCATTTGTGTACTCGTGAGGCAGGACAGTTCTATCTTAAAGATGAAGGGAAAATTGCATAAACCCCCCCAAAATCATCTATTCATTCAACTTATCGCCCACCTTTGCTTTTCTAACAACTTTTTTTCCAAAACTATGTTTCCTAGCAAATACCCCCACAATACAAAAAGGGAATTTTTTTTGACGAAGATACCCTTCCATTAATTTAAAAACTCATTTTCGGGTCCAATAAAAAAAATGTCGGACCGAGGTTATGAATGCCGGATCGCCCTCTCATAATTCCATAATTATCGGATCGCATTTGTAAAATGTCGAGCGCCAATCGACAGCAAAAATCCTTGGACTGCCATATACAAACGTCAGATTAGCCTCTCTAACCGCCGGACTATTTCTTAGAATGTCGGACCGGGGCAATTCCAGTGACACTGAACGCCGGACTGCCCCTTCAAAATACCAGACTGACCTATTAAACTACCGAATTGCCCCTTAGAACACCGAATTGAGGTAGTTCCAATGACACTGAACGCTAGACTGGCCCATGAAAACACCGGAGTGACTTTCCTCATTGCCGGACTGCCCTCATAAGGCCGGAACGGGGCAGTTCCAGCGACACTAAACGTTGGACTGCCTCTGCCAAACGCCGGACTGCCCCTTGAAAATGCTGGATTGACCTTCTTTATTGTCGGACCGCCCATCATATCGCCGGACCAGGGGAATTTCCAGTGACACTAAACGCCGGACTGCCCCTCAAAAACGCCAGACTACCCTTCCAAACTGTTGGACTGCCCTCAGAACGCCGAACCCGGTAGTTCTAGTGACATTGAACTCCGGACTGCCCCTAATAACGCCAGACCGGGGCAGTTCCAAATGACCTTAAATGCCGAACTGCCCCTTTAAAATGCCAGAACGCCCCCCTAAATTATCAGACTGCCCCCCAAAATTGCCAAACCGCCCCCCAAAATCTTCGGAGTGGCCCCCGAAATCGTCGGAATGCCCCCCAAAATTGCCAAACTGCCCCCAAAAATCACTGGACCGCCCCAAAACTATGTTTCCTAGTTAATGGAACATGTTTTATGTTTCATGTTTCATGTTTTAGTTAATAACGCACAACATGTACTTGATGTTTGAAAATTGGTAGCAGCAATGTACTGGACATCAATCTAAGTGTACACAACCACAGCTACAACATCATCATAAAGATTATCATTTCATGTTAAAATAAAAAAAAATATGAAAATCACATGTTCACATAAATATAATCCACATCCATTCTTAAAGTCTCAAGGTGCCCCTTGAATAGTATCATCCAAGAGAAATAGAAAAAATTCCAAGAACAAAAGTAACATTGGGAAAGTGTCTCAACTAACCAACTATCATTCAACAATTCCAACAGTAAGAAGAAGACATGCCACTTCAAAGTTAAAAAATCTATTAGAATGAGACATTTCATTAGTTGGCTACTATGATATAGTAGCTTCAATTGTACAAAAAAAATTGACATTTCACTCTTAGAAACTCAAAAACACATATCAAATGAAAAATACAACTCAAAATAAGGTTCATAGCCTTTGCAACTTGCATTAGTCACTTTTCAAATTACATATTTGAGTATCATCTAAAAAAAAACATGTCAATCATTTTCTTCGCTTCAGCCATTTTTTTGGCCAGCTTGCAATATCCTTTCCCTTTACATCGGGTTCCTTTCTAGTCCTTTCCGCCTAAACATCTCCCTCTCTTCATGATCACAAATTTCGCCTTGATTCTTCATGCAAGGGCGGCAGAACTTGAATCTGGTTGCTTTAGTTTTTGTCATTTATGTTCTTCGTTCTCTTCTCATTTTCGTCATCGGTTTTGCTCTCTCTTTCCTCATCTCCACCATCTCCCTCCTTAGTCTCGCTTTCATCATCTCCACTATTTACCTCCTTGCTCTCGCTTTCATCATCTCTACCGTCTCTCTCATCGCTCTGACTTTCGTCATCTCCACCATCTCTCTCCTTGCTCTCGCTTCCACCATTTCCCTCCACCCTCTCCTCGGCATTTGTCTCTACAGGAGTGTTCTGCAATAGTAAATCATGGGTCGCATGTACATAATGTTTTGATTCCCCTGCTAATACTTTACCTCTAAGTGCAGCTTGTAGCATCCCTATACAGGTTAATCGCTACAAGTAGACAATGAAAAATAAAATAGAAAATTATTTTGAATGCATATTAAGTCAATAAAAGATAAAATACATAAATTAGATAATATACCAATCTCCTATCGTCATCATGGCCTGCGAGGGTGGGCACATGGGATTGTGACTGCGAGGGGGGCACATGGGAGTATTTCTATAATCATGGCCTGCGAGGGAGGGCACATTTGATTGCGACTGTGGGGGGGGGGGGGGGTATATGACAGTTATCTAACATAGTACTACTGTCAATCATAAATGTATGTGCATCACCACCAATATAATCCACAGTCTCATCGGCACTTGATCGGAATTCTCCACGAAAAATACAATAACCCAATTTGTTATCACCCTTTTTTTTTTGTCATGCACAAATTTAGTAATAATTTACATTCCACACATCGCATTACAACATCTTAATACTAACCTTGAACTTGCAGAAGTTTAGCAAGCTATTAGCTTTTTTTTTTAAAGAGCTATAATCAAATTTTAACATGAGGTATGCATATTGTTGGGGGTATATAACCTACAAAAAACAAGAGCTGTGCATAATTTTATTTTTTAATGAATTAAAGTTAACAAGAAAAATATGATGGATTATTCATATCTAAAATTGACAGCAAAACAAACTCAGTTCCAGCCAGTAGAGTATAAATTTACAATAGGGAATAAAAATTTACAACTACTAAAATGGGACAATGTATTCTCTTTGATTTGCAGTGGACCATAGGGGACACATGTTTTGATCTTTTCATTTTTTCTAGCTTTTTTGTAAAAAAGGCAACTCTATAATCTCGAAATTCTCTCTGTAACAAATTCTCTCCTCTAGTCAAATTTTTGCACAGCTAACTTCACAATGAGACCCGTTTTTGTTACGATACCACATTCAATTTTTTATACAAAAGTAAACATTTTTTTTAAAAAAATTACAACTACCAATAACATCAAAGCCGTAAATATACCACATTTAAACCAATATCTATTCTTTTAGATAATTTTAACAAAGTGGATTATCAAGATTGAGAACAGATACACATGGATTCAATTTATTCTCTCTGATTTGAATCTTCAATACATGCATGAAGAATCTATCTAGCCATGAAAGGAATGTCATATAATATAAATCATCAACAATTTACCTAAATAAAATCCATAAAAGTTAAATTACATGTGGGATCAAAGAGAAAACCATCTAGAAACCACTACCCCGATTTATTATTTATTTTTACAGGAAGGACAATAATTTATTTTTTATTTTTACAATAGTAAATTCTCTTTCGTACCTGTGGCCTGATTTAAGGTTAAAATCGAGCTCAATTGCTTTAGCTTGGTTTGAGGGAGTTTGGTTTGAGAGGTAAATCGTGAAGAGAAAGAGAGCACCACAACTTGGTTTTTTTTACTACCTATGATGGGCAAATCGTGAGAGAGAGACAACACCGACAAAGAATGGGTAAATTGTGAGAGAGAGAGAGAGAGCACCAGTGAAAATGGGTAAATCGTGAGAGAGAGAGCGTGTTGGGTAAATCGTAAGAGAGAGCGCGCTGGGTAAATCGTGGGTAAATTGTGAGAGAGAGCGCTGGGTAAATCGTGGGTAAATTGTGAGAGAGAGCGCTGGGTAAATCGTGGGTAAATTGTGAGAGAGAGCGCTGGGTAAATCGTGGGTAAATTGTGAGTGAGAGCGCCAATGAAGACAGTGAAGAGAGCGATGAAGATAGCGAAGAGAGCGGTGAATACAATGAAGAGAGTGAAAGGAGCTCAAAATAATGTTGAAAAACTTTTTAATTGATCGTCTCGACATCGAGAGGTATGAAGATGAAAAAGAAAAAGATTTTTAGTCCACATAAATAATGCACTTGCAACACATTATCCAAACTGTCAATTTTCAATATTTTTATATGTGTATAGATATATTTGATTTGAACTAGTTTTAGAGTTTAAAATTTTATAATTAATTTTTTATAGATTTTCAGGCAATCCTAAAAATTTTTAATACCAAAATTATATCTTATGATAAAATTTGAAGCTGTCTTAATTGGATTGTTTAGGGTTGCAACTTTATGCAAAACCACACCCTTCACGAAAAGATAAAAACCAATACTTTGATTATTTTTGTCATTATTTTTTTTAGTTTTTTTAAACATATATCTATTTTACATATTTTAATGATCTACTTGTTAGAAATTATATATAACAAAAAAATTAAGCACAAAATCCATCTAGAAAATATAACACGAAGAGGGGACGCATGCCTACATATGGGTCCTAGGCCTCGTAAAAACAGAATCCTTTGGAAAAAGTTGTGGGAGAAAAGCAGGGGTATTAACGTCATCTTCATGACCGCCTAAGATCTTTGAGGTCCTGTAAATTGAGAGAGAATCAGAGCGACAGAGAGGGATGGGGACTCGCGCTCTCTGCAACTCATTTTGAGCTCCCATAAATGGCGGGCTCTTCTCCTTCTTATCTTTCAAATCCTTTTTTTAAAGGAATCAGGTTCTTGTTTTCTATATTCTCTATGTAGGTTTAGTTGAGGGATTTTCCTAGGGTTTTAGAAGCATTTATCGTATGGATTTAGATTTCTGATTGTCCCTACAATGGCAAAGGAAACCCTAAATGGAGACATTAGGAGCTCAGAGAGAGAAGACAAGGGAAGCAGGAGAAGGGAAGAGAGAGAAGATGAGAGAAGCAGGAACAGGGAAAATAGAGAAAGAAAGAGAAGTACGAGTTTAGAGAGGGAGGATAGGAGAAGTGGAATCAGGGAAGGGAGAGAAGACAAGGGAAGCAGAAGCAAAGAAGAGCACAAGAGAAGCCGGAGCAGAGAAGAGAGAGAAGAGATCAGAGAGAGTGATGAGGAAAGCCCCAGAAAGAGAAGGAAACACTCTAAGAAGAGGTCTAAAAGGCACGAGCAAAGTTCAGAGGAGTCTTCTTCTGAATCAATGGAGTCAGACTCTTTTTCAGATGATTATGATTCTTCTTCAGAGGAAGTGAGGAGGAAGAGGAGGAAAGATAAGAGGAGGAGAGACAAAGTGAGTGAAAATGACAGGAAGAGAAGGAAAAATGAAGAATCAATGGAATCAGACTCCTTATCAGATGATTCTGATTCTTCTTCAGAGGAAGAGAGGAGGAAGAGGAGGAAAGATAAGAGGAGGAGGAGAGAGAAAGAGAGTGAGGAGAGGAAGAGAAGGAAAAATGAAGATGAGAAGATGAAAACGAAGAGGAAGAGAGAGAAGGAAGAGACGAAAAGGAAGAAGAAGAAGAGTAAGAGGAAAAAAGTGACAAAAGGTGCAGTGACAGGTTCTTGGGGTAAATATGGCATTTTAAAAGAGATCGACATGTGGTAGGCATCTCTCTCTAACTCCATCTGACTTTTCCTCTCTCCCTCTCTCTTCTGTCGAGGCAATGGAAATTATCTGATTTATTCATCATATCTCTTCTCAAATAGTCTTAAATTGAAAGAAGTGTTGTGATTATTGACAAAAATGTTGAGAATTGGAATTTGAGGAGACTGATTAGCTTTTTTGACTCTTCCATTTCCTTAAACGAAAGAGTGTATTATCTTCTTGATACCCTTTTCTTGCTTGAAATGCTGTGCCTTTCTTGTTGGTGATCCTTATTTCCTTTTGTACAGAACTACCACCGGCATTCATGTCATTATCCATTACCGGAAAATGGTGTTACCTTGTTAATGAAAAAGTTCTTAGACCTTCCATGTAACACGGACACACGGGGGATGAGACACCACTCTTTCTCACTTTAAAACTCTAGACACTTTTTCTTGGCATTTATTTTTGAAAAGTACTTCATGTCACCAAAAATCCCCCGTCCCCCATTCTTTTATGGTGTATGGATGTGTTGTGCCTGAAATATCAATTTTGATAGCAGTATTCTGAGACTCAAATCTGTGTATCCTTGTATATGTATAAATCAACTTTGATGATTTATCCCTTTCCTGATCTCAGGAATAAAAGGCCAGAATTTGGGGCATGGTTATTAGAAGTGAAGAAGGTATGGCATCTTTATTTGAGCCCACACTGCTTTTGTATGGAACTACACTGGCTATGTAAATGACACATTATTTCAAGTGTCATGATTTGTTTGGCATTGTTTGCTTGTGTTGTGGGGTCCTTGATAGAGCTATGGAATCTGGTTTCTTTTGATTTCAAGTCTCTAAATTTCACATTAGTTCATTAGAAGTTTCTTTTTTGGGCTCCATTTAATTGAGATTCTGAATCACAAGAAAGAAAGCTTAGCAAATCAATTGCATTCTTGTTAGTTGATCTCTACATCAATTGGACCTGGTTTTGGCTCTGTACTCTTGGATTGGTACCTGCCTTACCTAAAGGCTGAAGTTCTAAGTAAAAGCCAGATATATAATATGAGATAAGGTCTATGTTCCTAAGTTTCTATATTATACTATCAAATAAAAAAAAGACGGGATGTCAAATAATACATAGTTTAAGGTTGTAGCTTGTTTCTATATGATTTCACTTGTTTTACTCTTCATCCAGATCATATTTTTGATACTGCAGTCTTATTATAGCATGTGTTTTTCATAGTTTGAGGTTAAGTATAACTCTGAGACAATTTTTTTTCCCTTTCGTATTAGTTTTCAAAGAATATCCATTTACTTCAGAAGACGTCCTCAAATGCTATATTTGAGTTTTCAATCATATGACTGGCATCTTTGATTTGCAGGTGAACCTTGAGACTTTATCGAACCGAGAAGAGAAGCAACTGTTCAAGGAGTATGATGCTATGGCTTACAAGTTTTATTTTATTCTCTTAATGCATAGCATTTGTGATTGGCGTCAAAATTTAGTTGCCGTCTGAAATGGACTCCCTAAACTACAAATAATGTTGAGATTTTTTTTTTTTAATTATGCTGTTACCAAGTCCTGATGTTTTCATACTTGAAGTTGCTTCTTCTTTTTACAGGTTTATGGAGGATCATAATACTGCTACTTTTCCTTCCAAAAAGTAAGAATATCTTTCTGTCTAGGAGTTCTAGTTGGTAATTTTGTTTTAAAGAGTTAGACTGTTTTGTTTTGTGCTCATCATATTGTATGTGGACATGGCTCCTTCACTTCGAATTTACTTCAAATTGATATGTTAGATATTTCTCATTTGTCTCTCAATTTCTCTTTCCCCATACTATTGTCAAATCCCATTTATTTTTTTTGACTTTGTAAATGATGTGCTTGGAGCTCATACTTTCTTTTGTGGATGGTTACATGTGGGAATGACCATGTGTATATCTTCTTTGCTTATATGGTTCATTCAGATGCTGGATGCCTATTACAGGTGTTTAAGATTTTGTTGAACCATGAAAGAAAAAAAAAAAACTAAAAAAGGTTATTTGGAACCCTATAGTCGAAAATTCCAGAAGAGGCTGCTTGTTGGAAAGGCAGGTACCTCTCTCTTGGAGGCAAGATAACTCTTATCAAAGCTATCCTATCTAACATCCCAATCTATTCGATTTCACTTTTCAGAATGCTTGCTTGCATCAACTCTCTTGAAAGGTCTATGAGAAAAATTGTTTGTTTTAGGGATAGTTCCAAAAATAAAGTCCACTTAATTGCTTGGGATAAAGTTTGTAAGCCTAAAAAGGTTGGGGGCATAGGCATCAACAGCCTTAAGCTGATGAAGTGGGCTATCATGTTTCACCACCAACTCAAACCTTTTACTGCAGCAAGTGCTCTTTCAGAAGTATGGTATTGATATGCTGGGCTGGTTTCCTGAGAGTATCCGAAGGCCTACAACTTCTTCCAGCTTTATCAAAAACTTGTAGATGTCATGAGCTTTTCATGCCTTGTAAAAGGTTCAGTTAATTCAGGAGAAAAATTTCTATCTGGAATCACGCTTGGATAGACAATCAACACCTTAAAGACAGCTGGCCTAATGTCTTTGCAATATCCCTAACCCCAATGCTATAGTGGCTTAATATTTTGAACGCAATACCCCTCCCTAGTGTTAAAAAAATGGTGAACCAGACCGGAACTGGCTGGTTCGGATTGGGAACGGGAGGGACAGTCCAGTTCTTCCAAATATCGGGAACCGGCCAGTTCTCTGACAAAACTGGCTAGTTCTGTTAGAGAATCCATCCCACTTATTTTTTTAATATTTTTCAATTTTTTTGTTCTCTATTTTTTTTTAAAATTTTTTATTGGCTGGTTCATCGGCTAGGTCACTGATCCAGACTGCTGATTGGCCAAGTCAGACCAGTTTTTCGGATGGACGATCCGGGTCATCGATCCGTGTTAATATACCTTGGCCCTCACCAAATATGGGCACCCATCTTTGGAAGATCACTTTATGACCATGATTATGAGGATCTGATATCTCTCCATAACCTTCTGGCCTCCTTCTCATCATTGGATCTGGAATGGACAGGGTGGTATGGCCAAAGCCCACACATGGGTCTTCTCGGTTTCTTCCTTTTATAAAACAGTTGACCCTTTCTCCTCCCACAAATTGTCCATTCAAAAGAAAGCTTGGGTCACCCAAATCCCTCCAAAAATCCAAACTTTCATCTGGTTTGTAATCTCCAACCGAAACATGACTTTAGACCAACTTATATGAAGAGGTTACAGCCTCAAATAGATGCTCACTTTGTAGAGAAGAAGAAGAACATTCTCATCTATCTTTTCGTGGCACATTTGCTTATGAAGTTTGGGCCAAAACATCATCGGGGTCCATTGAATATCCTTTCGCCTCCTACTTCTTCCCCCCTTACGCCTTAGCAGGATTATTTCTTTGGAGAGTCTCCATCCTGGCTACTATTTGGAGTTTCTAGGGGAGCAAAATTCCCGCAACTTTCAAGAAGTCAAGAAAACCGTGAGACCAACTACATAAAGAGCTAGAGATCTCACGATTTTTCAGGGCCAACAACTGCAAAGATCTCAAGAGCTTCTCCAAAACAGATTTTGAATCGAATTGGCTGGACATCCTTCAATCCAGACCAACCAAACTATCACAGTTCCAAAGCCCTCCCCCCCCCCCCCCCCCCCCCCCCCCCCCCCCCCAAAAGGAAAGGACAAAAAAAAAAAACCCGCCCAAAAAAAAATACCAACAAAAGGGGGTCATGAAGGTCCAGTATAGACAGAAACTCCTTGGGGAACCCGGATCCATGCGGTGTCGGTGGAATTTTGAGAGATTGGAGGGGTACAACTTTAGACTCCTTTTCCATTCATATTGGTTTTGGAGACTCCAATTGGGCTGATGCGAATACCCTCCTTGAGGCCCTTAAAAGGTTAAATTTGAGCTGGGGCAACCACCTCCTTGTCAAAGGGGATTCCAAGAATGTTATTTTGTGGGCATGTGGCAGGTCGTGCTGACCTTGGAGACTAAACCATATCTTTTACCACATTGGTTTTCTATGAAAGCCACTTCGAGTTTACTTCTGTCATACTTGGTGGGAGACAAACTCAATAGCTGGTACAATTGCCAAAAAGGGCACCGTACTTGGCCCCCATTTCAGTACAGGCGTAGCTTTTGGGAAGTCCACAGATGTGACTTTTTGGGTTAGAGCTTTGGTTTGTAGGATGCCTACCTTTGTGATTTCATATACTATTTTGGATCCACTTTTTTATTGCTTTTGGTGTCCTCTCTACTAATCTTTATCTTGCCTCCTCTTTACTCTTTCGCTCTTCTCTCTCTAAGATTTACTCCTTACCTTCACCACATCATCCTGCTTTCCATTTCCCTCCCAAACATTTTCTCTGTTCTCTTTCTCCTCCACTTCTCTCTATCTCCAGATGACCTTCTCTAATCCTTCTTTTATGTCTCTTGTCACTTGAATTTTTTTTTTTGAAGTTGTTAACTTGTCTTGGCCCTAGATTTTTTTATTGTACCGTTATAGAGCAGCTAGCTGTTTTTACCCCAATTAATTGGGAAAAAGGCTAAAATGATGATGACAGCTATAGAGCACCTGGTCTGTGGGCCCTACTTATACCCATATCTCATGGGTTTTTTGTGAGCATATTTTGTACATTATTATAGTGTCATCAATTCTCAAAATAAAAAATAGAAAAAAGAAAAAAATAACTCAAGGTCTTTAGACTTTAGATGTCACAGACTTGTATCGATAAATGGCCTCTGGCTGTTACTGGAAATATGCGTTGTTATTTAGATACACCTCTCAGTGGTTTTAAGGATCAATCACTGCATCCATTATGACAATGGTGATATACAAACAGTCCCTGGCTGTTCTCACATGGTAACACCCGCTTGAAAACCTTGCTTTTATATTTAAATCATGAAATTCTCATATTTTAAATAGATGTCTTTGCATACTTTTAACTACAACTAGTACAAAGCCTGTATCATAGTACATGATCTTTACACTTCATTCTCGAAACTTTCAGGCTTATCTCAAGGAAAAATTCTGTCAATGGTCTTAATAAGAATATTGCTATAGATAGGTGGATAGCAAGGGAGCAGACCTGTAAAATGACTATGTTCTGATTATCTTGCTTGGATTTGTTGTTGTATATCGAATTTCTTAGAAGTAACTATAGTTCCATGTAGATTCAATCCAATTTGTTGTTGTATATCGAATTTCTTAGAAGTAACTATAGTTCCATGTAGATTCAATCCAATCATTGGAGCAACAGATTATCTCTCTTGAGGTTGTCTTTCTTACTTTTTTATTTATTTATAGGGGAGGGGGGGGGGGGGGGTAGACGATCGAAACTACTTGAAATTAGATTCTCTTTTAGATTTATCCTAAGAACGATCTCTATTATTTTTATTCATTGTCATGTTTTTCTTGCAGATACTATGATTTAGATACTTATCATCGCCATAAGATGATAAAGGCGCTGAAAAAAGGTTCTGAAGTAGTCACACAGATAGAGCGTACCGTATTTGATGATGAGGAACAACGCCGGTATGTATGAAATCCTTCAATGACAGTTTCTATGGAGTAATATGTGTCTTTTATCATTATTTTTTTTTGGAATTGTTGATTTTGCTTGTATGTCTGGCATTGGATTTGGATGGAGGATTTCCTTCTTTTTCCCCTCTCTTTCTGTAAAGATCTAAACAAATGGGCCACATGCTAATAATTACTTCAGGGTATTCATGATGAGATCATTCCCCTTTAGATGATGAACTGGTTTATTTTAGATTACATACTTGTGACTTGCCTTGAACTGGTAAAGCCATAGAGTAGAGGGTAACTTTGTGGATGTTCGGTGGCATTGTTACGTAATATGTTCCGAATGGTTTGATTGTATGCTTCCTTACTGCATCTTTCTAAATTTTATTCTTTTTATTTTGCAAGTACGCTTTTAGTCATTATTCCACAGTCGATACAAACCAGTTCCTCAAAAAATCCGATTCGTGCTGATTCTTTCCCCAACTAACGAAGCGATCCTGGTGGAATTGCCACATATGAAATTGAGCGCAATTTTGCAAAGAAATACCCCACTTGTTTTTGTTTCTGAGAAGAGACGAGGAACATGCTCAATATCATTTGATTGAATGGTTGCCTCAGCTCCTTGTTGTTGAAGAAACCCTCCACTTCAATTGGTCTTTTTTCACGAAAAGCAGACATCAAATTATTTCGTGGATTGGATTTCACTTGACTGTCTACGGCTCCATTGCGTGTGCTCGGGGTAGAAGTTTTGTATAAATGTATCGCCGTGTTATTAAGTATTTTGATTTAAGTCCTTTTCTCTATAAGAGGTGGAATAGAATAACCCGGTTGAAGCGTAATGATCATACGTCTGTAATGCATTCTATCTCCCATAAGAGGTCCCATTCTTCTACCCTTTCCCAGGACCGGGAGTCGTTAACTATTCATAGCTATTAGTAGCATATTATGTTTACGATCTCTGACCATCTGAACTAGTGGGATTAGTCCAGCTGTTCCAGCAGATTTATATTGAGCTTAGTTTAGATTTCCATAGATGTACAGTTTGACCTGGAAATAATTTTTGTTCTTTTTGTAGGATACACTGCCGTGGTCTTTCAAGAATTATTTGGAACTTAATTTATTTTCTTGTATTTTTTGTGCAGGCAAGAATTACTGAGGGAGCGTGAGAAACAGAAGGAAGCACAGATTGAGGCTTTGAAAATTTCAATGCAGAGTGGGATGGTAAACTCCATTATTATTATCTTTATATTTTCAAACATGTTAGTGTAGTTTGTGATATGTGAAGCTTATAATAATTTTGATATATTTTTTGAGATCTTTCGCTGGGTTCAATAGAGTGTATGTGCCAACTATGGGGTCAAACAAATCCCGGTGGATTGGTCATTTAGGAGTTTGAGCTAATGTTGTAGAAATTAGTTCAGGGGTTCAAGCAAGTATTACCCTACACGCATGCGCACATAAATGCGTACTTGAGAGAGAGAGAGAAGGGGGGGGGGGGGATGGAGGGAGATTAAATTGGTTAATCTCATGAGCACCTAAAGTCAAAGGGAACAATACACGATGTTTTATTGTATTTCTCTCTAGTCGAGGCCGTGCAAATTCATCTTCCAAGTGATAATTTTTCTTAATGTTGTTTCATATTCAGGCTCAAGCAATGAAGGAGCAGGCCCAGTTGCGTGAAGAAATGAATTATCAGTTCAGGCTTGGTAATATTGAGGTAATGGAGCACTTTACTGAAACATGTACCTTTCTCTCTCTTGTTCTTTCAACTAATCTCTCTCTCTCTCTCTCTCTCTTTCTCTCTCTGTTCTCTCTCTCTTGTCTCTCTCTCTCTCTTCTCTCTTCTTATAGGCTGCTCAAGCAATTCAAAGAAGATTGGATCCTGATGCTGCAATGTGATTAGTTTTGCCCCACACTCTGGAAAGGGTATGACGAATTTTCATCACCTCGCTCTCGCTCTCGCTCTCATGTATATACCTTGACGAATCTCCGAGTCATGTTTTGCTATTTTCTTAAATAATAGGTTATTATCAAGTGTTGTCTGCTAAAGCTTTTATTGTCTGACGGTATTATCATTACATTTTGCATGTTGCTTGGTTTTTATCCTCTTCCTGTCCTTTTTTTCTCAGCTTGAAATTACCTAACTATAGAAATGCATAACCTGTCAAAGAAACGGTCATGAATACTAGGAGATGAAATCTTCAAAAGCTTCTCCAATTGATTCTTTAGGCCTTGAGCCATGTATTCAATAAAGGATAAGTCCTAGGTGGTTAGGTCACTTGTTAAAAAAGGAAATATCTGAGAAAGATACGAAACTGAGACTTGGTGCTATTTGCTGCATGTTACCTTTGTTGGTTGTCAGCAGTGTTTAAAAAGTCGACTGGCTAGCTTGGGACTTACCCAGTGTTCGCCAAATCGAACCGGAATGGTTATCTAGAAATGGGGCCGAGAGCGGTTAGAACCAGAACCGGACTAACTGGGCAACCAGACTAATTGGTCTGGTAGATTTTTTTTTTAATGGGTCAAAAACCCCCAAAAAAATAAAAATAAAAATAAAAATAAAAATAAAAAATAGAAAATTTAGATTAAGTGTATACTAACTTATTATCTGCATTTATCTTACCCAAAAGAAAATTGAAACAACTTTTTATACAAACTAATATATGAATACTATGGAGATATGCAAGACAATTTGACATTAATGCAATTGATGGAGTTACAAAGGCTAAATAACCATGGCTAGTAATAATGAAAGTGGCGAGGGGGGTCAGGTTACTGTTGTGTCTCGCTATCAAGGTTTATTGGGCCAAAAATTTGAGTAAGGCCGAGTGGACTTTGTAGTGCCGTAGTTGTGCCCCATCGCCAGTCAGGAACAGAGCATTTTGATAATACCAAGTGGAAAATGACTTCAATCACAGGGAGATTCTAATGAAATTTCATTATAAGGGACTGAGAACTTCAACAAATTGTTGTGCTTTAGGTTATTCTTTGAGATATTTTTGTTATGTAATATCTTCTTCCAAGAATTTAACATATTCATCCCAAACCTTACATGAAAAACTTTCTAGTTTCTTTTGTAATAAAATTGCTCACATTAGGAATGAAAGTTTAAGCACTTTTTTGCAAACAACAAAAGTAGCGTGATGCTATTAAATCAAGTAAAAACGCCACCTAATTAAGACATGAAACATAAAGGACCTCTTCCATATAGTTAGATGAAGCATAATTCATGCAATACTTTTTCGATGAAGTTAAATAAGGCATACTTCACAAAAAGTACATCTCATGATATGCAACAAAACGAAAAATCAATGCGCAACACACTGATATGAGAATTACATAAGGTTTAAAGTTGTATAGAGATTAAATAGCATATATGATGGCATGCAAACAATTGAGCAACATTGTCATGCACTTTTTTTTTTTTGTTAAAAAAACGTATAACATTAAAAATAGAAGAATCGATTTTTTTTTGTCATATTCATCAAAAAATATATTTTTATAAAAAAAATGTAATTTTATCAAGAAACATAATGTTATTAAACAAAGTAGAGAAACACTTACCATATTTATCATAAAACATAATTTTATTAAGCGAAATAATTTTTTTTAGAAAAATTGATTTCTCAAAAACCCTTAAAATCGAGCCCCAAATGTTTGTTTTTGCTGTCAAATCCGTTCTTTTATTGAATGCAATCAATAATTTCAGTCAAATATTGTCTGAAAAATCCTAAAAAAGGCTGAAAAATTAGGAAACAAATTAAAAAAAATCGAGTTGGAGCTTATCTTGTTTTCTTCCAACTCAAATGAATCCCTAATCTCAAAATCTCTAGATTTAGATGAAATCAAGAGTTTAATCGTCTGGATATCTCTGTGATCAACAAAAGCCCCCCATTTTGATAAAAAACAAACAAAAACTAGGCCAAAATCTTTATATTGGTGAATTTTTCATTAAACTTTGAAGAACACCGAAATGACAGCCAAGAAATTTCAATTTTGAGCCCGAAATCTTAGGATTTCGATGAAATCAGGAGTGTAGTAGTCTAACTATCTCTTTCATCTACCAAAGCCCCCCCCCCCCCATTTTGATCGACAAAAAATCAACAACAAATCCAAGATCTGTATATTGGCAGATTTTCATCAAACTAATGAAGAACAAATAAATAACGCCCAAGACAACTTGAAATTCGGTGGTTTTTTATCCCAAATCAACTATTTTATAGAGTAACATAATTAATTTAGTTCAATAATTCTCTATAAAAGCTTGAAAAGGCTGATAAAGTCCACAAAATCAAATCGAATCTTGAACAAAATGAAAACTCGTGGGTTCTATAAAAAGTAATGGGCTTTGTTTCAAATAACAGAAAGATGTTATATAACACTGTTATAGCGCCCGCTATAACTTTAAAAATGGTTGCTTCTAAAACCGGTTCGGTTATGCCAAAAACTAGCCGGTTTGCAACAAAATCGAGTGGTTTGAGTATATACCGGCCGGTTTTGGTCCGGAATTTTTTATGGTAGTTATATATACACACTCGAACTCTGAAACCAGTCCTAACCGGACTCGGAACCCTAGCGGTTCCGAGCTAACTGGCCGGTTTTGCGAACAGTGGACCTAGAGTTCGGAGTGGTGATTTTAGGCCACAAAAACCTAGAATCGCCCTATTCTTTTGGTTTTTCAATGGAAAAAAGATAGAGCAAATTACGTTTAGACACTTTTTTGGAGGGGGAGGGGAGGGGAGGGGAGAGGGGGGGGGGGGTGTGCTTTCCTTCCCCCCCCTCTAAAGTTGCCCTCCTGTCCAACAATTCAAATGCCGGACAGAGGGTGGGCTAATTTTAAACATAAAAGAGTTGTCCAGCATTTCAAATACCGGATTGGGGGATGACTAATTTTAGTTGTTTGCTGTCTGGTGTTTGAAAAAACGGACAACTCTATAAAAAAAAAATGAAGAAAATGGAGCATTGGTTGCCTCCTCTCTCTCTCTCTACCAATTCCTGGGATTAGAAAACAAATGAAGAAGGAGAGGGGGGCAGGGTGTACATGTCGTCGAGTAGCGGAATGGGAATTGAGTTTGGAGGGCAAGGCGGCGTTGGAGGCTTTGGAGTGGGCATGGAGATGAGATTGGCGCTGTGAGATGTCAGAAGGGGGGAGGCCCAGCCTCAACTGCTCAATCAGTTGCTCAATCGACTTGCTCAAAACATGCGTCCTCTCATCCACTTCACTTACATAACGTTGTTGCATCAGTTGCTCAATCGACTTGCTCAAAACATGCGTCCTCTCATCCACTTCACTTACATAACACTGTTGTTGGCATTACAAAGAAGAAGAAAGAGATTACCCAATATTTCTCCTTGAGTAGAGGGAGAGAGAAAACCAAGGCACCTTTTTTTCTTTTTTTTCCCATGGAGATGTTCGGTATTTCGAACACTGGACAACAAAGAACTAAAATTAACCCTCCCCCCTGTCTGGTATTTGGAGTGCTGGACAACTCTTTAGCTTTTTAATATTAGCCTTGCCCTTGGTCGGTATTTGATTTGCCGGACAGGAGGGCAACTTAGGAAAAAAAAATTGCCGTGCTGGGAGAGGAGGGGATGGTGCGCTTGTAATTTCAAGCCAATGGCTGTCTATTTGGAAATCCCCCCCCCCCCCTCCATTCTCCTCTCCGACTTAGGACTCGTCAGAGTCGGACCTAGGGGGGAATCAGATCTTCGGGTGCCCGACTTGGCATCTGATTCGTGTATTTGAAATGCTGGTCGCAAATGCTTATTGAGATCTAGAACTTCAAAGCAATCTTTTGTTTAGCATCTCAATATTTTTCTCCTTAGCTTGTGTTTCTGCAATATTCAAGGGTAACAATTGGTGCGGAAATGCAATGAAATGGTTATGACCAATTGCAAAAGTAGTTAGGAAAAATCAATATTAATTTTAAAAAGTTAGCTTTACTTATTTGGGAAAAGTTTGTAGAGCCGAGGTTCTAAACGATCAAATTAGAGCCCAGCTCACAAATTTCACTAGAAGAGGTTGTTTTGATACCGAAATATCTTCAAATTGATCATCTCGACATCAAGATGCATGGGCATGAGAAAAAAATTGATTTCAAGTTTTAAAAATAGTACATCTTGTAACACATTTTTAGACCGTCAACTTTCAAGTTTTCATAGATCGGCTCGATCTACACTTTTCGAAAATTTAAATTTTATAATTATAGTTTATAATATATTTTAAGGCTATCACAAAGACTTTTAGTATTAAAATCAATTTTCTCGACACTATTTGGAGGTGGGCTCTAATTTGATTGTTTAGAGCCTCAGCTGTATACAAACCGCACCTTTCTTATTTTGATGGTTTGTAATTTTCTTTTTTTAATTCTAGATGAAATTTTTTGGAATCTCTCTAAAATTTACTCAACTGCAAAATTCTTGAAAACAAGAAATATCATTGCGCTACAAGATAGTAGTTCAAATAAACGAATTCGGAGACTTGATGTCGAGGAGGTTAAAAGTTCTCTTTGCTCTGTCTCCTTCAATCTTAAATTAGATGACAAATAAACTGCACTATTTTTTTTTTTAAATTTATTTTTTAATCTCTGTTGCCTTAGAGATAGTTCAGAGCAATTTATTTTTGTAGATATATTTTTTTATATTCATTAATTCAAGTAGCCGACCCCAATTAGTTGGGAAAAGGCTTTGACGATGATGATGATTATTTTTCAGGTTTCCCTAAATACTGGTCTTATATCTTGTTCTTTTGAAGTATGGGGATAACAATCTTTCTGTTCGGTGCTCTAGGCTGATGGTTTATGAATTGTCTTGTGTATTATGGGATTGCTTTCATGTGTTGCTCTTTGAAACCAATGACTGATTCCCGATGGTTAGTCTTCTAAATTCTAGGTGCATGTTAAGGATGCTCAAACTTGAACTATATACCCAAATTCTACTTCTTGTGCTACACAAGGCAGTGATATCAATGTCAAAAAGCAGAGGACCTTTTGCTGTTGCAAAACACTCGTTTTAGAGTGCTTTGCTGCCCTCAATAAGTTTAGGCCTGAGCTACACAAGCCAGTGGTAGCCACGTCTTGTCAAAGCTCTTCTTTAAGAGTTTGCTGTTGCGAAGCACTTGTTTTAGAGCGCTTTGCTTTTTGATAGCAAAAAGCCCTCGTTGTCGAGGGCTTTGACGGGGATTCGTTATTTTACCTATACACTTCATTCTGACATGTATTGATGCTTGAACGATGTGTGGACATTTCTAAACACAGGGATATTTGAAAAACGGAATAGAGCAATAGGGTGGGGCAACCTCAAAGCCCAACCAAACCAAGTAGTGAAGTGCCCTTTTTGCTACAAAAACAGAAAAGCTAGGAGCAAGTGCTTTGAGGTGTAGGGACCCAGGAAAGTGTCCTATGCTAATGTCGTTTGGTCTACCCCTGTGCCAACCACATCTAGATATAATAAACATAGTGAATTTTTATCCTTCTGCAGGTGCGTGCTGTCCATTTGCATCCCAAGGCAAAACTCAAGTCAACAATATATTTTGGATTCCAAATTTTGGGGATGTAATCTTTGGAACCCAATGATCAATCTCAAAGAAAATAAAAATTAATTCGCACTATGTGCCTAAAAAAACTGATGTCCCAAGATTGAACAAGAACCGTTCAATTTTTAGAGGGAAAGAGTTAGATGTTCAAGAACTCAAAATCCTTTTTTATTTCTTCATAATAATAATAATAATGTGATGATGCTTAGATGGATCCCAAAATTTTGGATAAAAATAACCTCCCAGATATGCATTTTGCCTGAGGGAGGAGTTGTATGCTCCCACAAGAGCACGCTATGCGATCTCATAAATATAAGCTATGTATTACATATATGCATCTATCCTTTTTTTTTTTTTTTTTTAATGTTAACAGTGACTTCATTGAGTAAATGAAATATTACAAAAGGACGTTTACAACTGTAGACAAACAAAGAAAACAGAAAGTGAGCTAACAGTAAGAAATGGAAAAGAAGAGGGAAGGGAGAAGGACAAAAAGGAAAATGGCTTCAAAGAGTGGCCAATTTGGCTAGACTGTCAGCTTGTTCATTTTCCTGTTGATATGCTCAAGGATGACCTCTCTAGCTTGTACGTTTAGCATTATTTCATACATGATTGGGGTCAATTGCCATGGGACAAGATGAGGGCTAGTGCACAACTTGATAACATTTGCAGAATTTTCCTCTTAGAACACTTTCTTTAACTGCCCTCAGTTCTCCCTCATTGATATCACAGAAGTTGAGCTGCCCATGATACGTGGAGATGACATTCCTTTGTGAATCCCATAGGATGCCTCCATAGTCAGTTTTTTGTGCTGCTGTGCGAACACTCCCATCAAAATGCAACTTAACCAGCCTTAAGGAGGTGTGATAGCCACTCTGCTGATTTGATAGTCTTTCTCAATTGAGTGTTGAGTAGATCAGTGAAATTGGTGAAAAGAACTCTTTCGGGTAACTCTTCAGATATAAAGAGGCCTGTGCCCACTGAACCACGAGCCTCAAGACTCCTCTGCTAATGTCTGTTGGTGCTCTGGTGTGTGCCTTAAAACACTCATGCATTCGTCTCCTTCCATAAAGTCCATAGAAGGGCTGCAAGTAAGATGCGCCATAGGTGAACTCAACTCTTTGAAAAGGGTGGATTAAGAATGGATGCAAAAAAATTAATGGTCTCAGGCATAACCCATTGCCACTTAGATATGCTCAAGACCCAATCCCATAAAGTTTTGGCAAAAGGGCAATGTAAGAAGAGATGGTTACTATTTTCTCCATCTTGTTTGCAAAAGATACACACATTTCGCCGGTATTTTACCCCCCTTTCACATATACACATTTATCATCATCATTATATATACACATCTATCACATAAATATTAAGACTTTGTTATTTAAAAGTAATATCGGTAAATATAAACTATATATTACATGTACACATCTATCATCGTCATTATATATACACGTTTATCACATAAATATTTAGACTTCATTATTTAAAAGTAATAACGGAATAGACGTGTCTGGCCATATTACAGGCTAACATACTATACACTTAGACACGCATTGGATTGGGACACTCGTGTCTGTCTGGGCGATATGGATGGTAGAGAATTGGCAGGGGACAGAGACAACTTCTTTTTGTGATATGATTCATGACTAGGACTGCCACCGAGCTGGGCCTGGTAAAGTCTGGAAACTTCATTGGCTTTGCCCAAAAATTGCGCTTGACAAGCCCCGCTTTGAAAGAATCCAGTGGGCCTGGACCCGGCCCAGCACATTAAGAAACCTTTTTTTTTTTCGTTTCTTTTCTTCTCTCTCTTCAAACTATTCTTGGTTGTAGTAAGAGAGATTAAGTTTCTAGAGAGAGATTGGGTTTTTGGAGAGAGAAAGAGATTGGATATCTAGAGAGAGCAAGAGACATTGGGTTTCTAGAGAGGGAAAATGGGTTTTTAGAGAGAGATTGGATTTCTAGAGAGAATTGATTTTTAAAAGAGAGTGAGTTTCTAGAAAGAAAGTAAGATTGGGTTTTAGAGAGAGATATTGGGTTTTTAGAGAGAGAATGAGTTTTTAGAGAGTTTGAGTTTTTAGAGAGAGAATGGGTTTCTAGAGAGAAAGAGATATTGTGTTTCTAGAGAGAGAATGGGTTTTTAGAGATAGATAGGGTTTCTACAAAGAAAGAGATATTGGGTTTCTAGAGAGAATGGGTTTTTTGAGAGAGTACGAGAGTTGGGTTTCTAGAGAAAATGGGATTTTAGAGATAGAAAGAAAGATTGGGTTTTTAGAGAGAGATATATTGGGCTTCTAGAGAGATAATGAGTTTTTAGAGATAGAAAGTGAGATTGGGTTTCTAGAGAGAGAATGGGTTTTTAAAGATAGAGAGATTGGGTTTTTAGAGAGGGAGATATTGGGTTTCTTGAGAAAGAGAATGAGTTTTTGGAGAGAAATCTATATTGGGTTTCTAGATAGAGAAGGGGTTTTAGAGAGAGAGATTGGTTTTCTAGAGAGTGATTGGTTTCTAGAGAGAATGGGTTTTTATAGAAAGAAAGAGAGATTGGGTTTCTAGATTTTAGAAACCCAATCTCTCTCGCTAGAAACCCAATCTCTCTCTCTCTCTCAAAAAACCCATTCTCTCTCTTGAAATCCAATCTCTCTCTTAAAACTCATTCTCTCTAGAAACTCTTATCTCTTTCTAAAAATTCTTCTCTGTCTAGAAACTCAATCTCTCTTTATCTATAAACTCAGTCTCTCTTTCTCTCTCAAAAAACCTATTCTCTTTTAAAACCCAATCTCTCTTTCTCTCTCTAAAAATCCATTTTTTCTAAAAAAACCCAATCTCTCTCTTTAAAAACTTAAATCTCTATTTTTATCTCTAAAAACCCATTCTCTCTCTAGAAACCCAATCTCTCATTTTCTATCTAAAAACTCATTCTTTCTAGAGATCCTTTATATCTTTCTCTCTCTAAAAACCTGATCTCTCTTTTTAGAAATCCAATATCTCTCTAGAAAACCCACTCTCTCTAGAAACCCCATTCTCACTCAGAAAGCCCATTCTTTCTCTAGAAACCCAATCTCTCTCTGAACCATTCTTGCTCTAGAAACCATTCTCTCTTTAGAAACCCATTCTTGCTCTAGAAACCATTCTTGCTTTAGAAACCCAATCCCTCTTGCTGTCTTTAAAAACCCATTCTCTCTCTTTAGAAACCCAATATTCTTTCTCTCGAAAAACCCAATCTCTCTCTCTTTTTGTTAACCCAAACTCTCTTACTATAAACAAGAAAAGTTTGAAGAGAGAAAAAAAAACAGCAAAAAGAAAAACCAAAAGGAAACAGAAGGGTTTATTATTGGGCAGCAGATTCCTTTGGGCTGCCCTGGCTAGGCTTTAATACTGTATATTCGCCCGGCTTTGCGGGGACCGGGCCAGCGCAGTGGCAGCCCTATTCAAAGAATGAATTTGATACTGATTTATTTTGGACATGTCAATGTTGTTCTAGTTGACACTATTGGAAATAAACCTTTGAATTTGGCTGTTCTATGAGAGCAAGATCTGTCTATTTGGTTTTTATCTGTCACCAAGTTGGCGTATATGGGGTGTCTGAATACAATGTTTCTTGAGTCTCACAAGCGATAGCCTGAAATTGAGATAGGGGAAGGCGCTTGATTATTATACAATAAAAGGTTGAGGTGTATAAGGTTTCAATATTAAACAATCGAAGTAAGGTGCACCTTAAATCTTTGTCAAAAGATATTTCGGTGTCGGAAAGTCTTGTGATGACATGAAAATCTTCTGCTCCCCAAATACGAAATTAAAAGCTCCAAACAAAGTGCAGATGGATCAGATCTATAAACAATTAACAATTTTGAAAATAGACACTCTAGATAATGCATTATAAGCTGCACTATTGTCATGACCAGAAATCCCCTTTTGTTTTGTTGGTTCCATATCCATGCATCTTGAGGTTGAAATAATCAATTTGAGGTTTTTGTTTTTTTGGGTCCATATCCATGCATCTCGAGGTTGAAATAATCAATTTGAGGGTTTTTTAGTATCAAAATAACATTTTTCAATGGATTTTTGAAGTGTGCCTTATTTCAATAGTATAATGTGTATGCTTTATGTAAGTAATAAATATTTGATTTATATACAATAAATAATTCATTTTTATTACACTAGTATGTAGTTGGTGCAGTGGGTATGGAATGGTATAAATGAACATCACAGAAGATACTTTTGAGATGGATTTTTGGACTTAATTTTGAAGGACATGTAATCTCTAACTTGGAGATCATGAATATGAAAATTATGCAAATTTTAAAAACTAGAAATAATAATTCTAAAGAAAACATTTGGACTGTTAGTCTCCATTAATGGAACACCTACTTGCATCCATCTTTAAGATGGATGCTTCACACTTTTTAGACCACATGTAGTCATGCGGTCCAGTCTGCATGAGTTGATTTTCCTTATTGGTATTACATATTTTTCCTATTTTTGGAAGACCACATGTAGTCATGCGGTCCAGCCTGCATGAGTTGATTTTCCTTATTAGTATTACATATTTTTCCTATTTTTGGAAACAATGAAGTTTGGGAGTGATCATCCGACACAGCAAAAGGTAAAGTGCATTTCACAAATAGCTTGTGGTATAACTTGCATTGTGAACGTCCACCATTGTTTCACAATACGGGTGGAGATTGATCATTTGTGACCGTAGATACTCAGTTGCGGTTAATCTCCACATATTGGGACCTTAAGATAGAATGGCCTGGTCGGGTACATCTTGCCTACACCACCTCTGTGTTTGTAACACAAGATTCGAATATCCGCTTTGACGAACCGTTAAGGAGCTTTTGATACCCCGTTAATTCATGGTAGCGGCCATTACAATTGAAAAAGGTTAAATTTTAAATAAGAAGCCGTGAGTAATGTATTAATGGACGCTATTTCTAATATAATAGATGTAAAGGAATCATAATGGATGTAAAGTTTTTTTTTTTTGCTTTTGTTTTTAAATGAATGAGACATTGGTGAAAATTATGATGGGTGTTTTAATGGACATAACGAGCTTTACAATAGATATATCAGTTGTTTTCATTTCATTTTCAGAACCTGTTATATCATATTTTGTGTTGTTATCCTTGCAGATGCATGATCATTATGGGAATTTATAGGGTTTTCTTGCTCCTCACTGCTTCATAACGCAACTGGTGAATTACCACAAGGAGATTCATCATTTGGGAAGTTCTGGTGAGTCCCCATGTTCTTCGAATGGATCTCTTAGTTGTTGAGAGGATTGCTGAAAGGTGGTATATAAGGCATATCGATACATGTAATGGTTAACTGTTTTCAATTTTCATGGTTTTGAACCATTTTTTAATGCTTTCTGCCGACTTTTTTGTTATGCATATGAATGTGAGCATACTTCCATGGAAGCACAATACCTTTACATTAAGAAAAACCGCTTAGGAGGATTTTCTTAATCTGAAATTTCGTGGTCTGCATAATAATCACTGGAAAAGTATTTTGGAAAGGAAAAGTATACAATGACACCATTTACCTTTGGTACAAGGCGGTCACAATTGATTTTGACTATTGGATATAAAATTCAGTGTTTGCTATTATTCGATTGATCAAGCTCAAAGTTCAAAAGAAATTCCATCAAACTTTGTGACACACCCAAGCTATTAGATTTTTCATTGAGTAGTTATAAGTAATTGTGACTTTATACCAAAAGTAAATGTTCTCATTGTATACGCTCCCAAAGTATCTAAACCTGACCATCAAAAAACTGAAGGGTTTCAATCTTAAGAAGTTACTTTTCTACGCACGTATGGTGTGTATTATTTTTTTAGAACATCGTGTGGTTGAGGTGACATCCTCAAAACTTGGGGTCCTGTGAACACTCCTATCTATTATTTTAGGTGGGGTTTTAGAGAGTAAATCCCAGTCGAGTATATAATCTTCTGGCAAATTTGCAAAGGGAAATTCATCAAATGCATTTGAGATATGAACTATTTAATATCTTACTAATTTCTGTTGTTTTAATTTTAAAAAGTCAATAAAATGTTAGAGAATTAATAAGTTGTGTATTTTGATAAAATTTTCAAAATATGATGACATTCTTTTTATTGGTAACATGAGTTGATCATGTTCTAATAACTGAAAATAGGTAATTTATAGTTATAAATTTCTTAAATTAGTAAAAGAATTTACGTTAGGAAAAAGTTTATATTAGGTAACAGCCTTAAAATGTAGAATTAAGGTGTACCTCAAAAGTCCATCATAAAAGATTGTTTTGATGTTTGACAACCCTCTAATTGATCACTCAAACATCGAGATGTATGGATATGAAAAAACAAAAAAGATTTCGAGTCTTAAAAATTGTGTATATTGCAAGACATTATTTGGACGGTTCATTTTCAAGATTTTCAAGTATTTATAGATCTACTTGATTTGAACCATTTTTAGAGTTTAAAATTTTATAATTAGAGATAAAAATAGATTCTCAAGAATTCTTAAGAATTTTTGACAACCAAATTATATTTATGATAAAATTTGGCAATGCGCCTTAATTTGATTGTTTAAGGTTGCAAGCTTATACAAAATCACACCATTTATGTTATTATAAGATGACTCGTCATTGCTTTATAAAAATGATGTACAAGCATACTGGGCTAAGAAAATCGAGTCTACTGTTGGACAGAGAATTGAGTCTACCGTTAGACTTTACAAATTAGAAACTAGCGTCCTTCAACAACTCCTAGCGACTGCTAGCGAGTGTTTAATAATTCCTCCTTAGGACAAGGATACTTTCTTCTTTTTCTCCCTCTTTTTGGGGGGCGGTTGTATCCTACCGGGAGGTCATAATTATTTATGGCATTTACGATGTGAAATCTGATAGCTTAGGTGTGTTGCAATGTTCGGAATTTTTTTTTTTGAACTTTAACTTGGTCAATGAAATAAATGTAGCCACCTAATGTTACATGCAATGCTCGAGATTAATTATGACCATCTTGTGTCAAAGGTAAATGGTCTTGTTATACGTTTTATTTTTGATTGTTTTTTAAATGTTAACGGTGGGAAGGGAGGGTGGGACATTATGTTAAGGCTCTTGGCTCGCTAACCACCTGGCCCGAACTCCTTTCCTAAATATTGTTTCAAAAGCGTCTTTAAAGTTGCTTCAGCATTCGCTTTGGCCTCATCTATTTAAATGAATCTTCTATCCATAAATAAATGAATAAATTTCTAAAAATAAAAATTAAGGTTTTGATATAATTTTTAACACGGTTAATTTCTATGTTTTGGTGGGGCCCCTATTCTTTGACATCCATCTTCAAGATAGATGTTTATTGCGTGTGGGGAAGTTATTGTGGATGTGGTCCCCTGATGCACAAATTACGTTTTCGTCGGTTTGTACACAGACATGTTTCTCTTTGATTAATTGGATTGCACTGTTATATGCGTCTCTTTGATTCATAATAATGTAATTTGATGAATCAAAGAGAGACATGTTTCACTGTTATATGCGTCTCTTTGATTCATAATAATGTAATTTGATGAATCAAAGAGAGACATGTTTCTCTTTGATTCATCGGATTACATTCTTTTGGTGGTTCAAAAGAAGTTGTTAGGGATTTTGTAGACCAGTAGGATAGGGGCATTTTAGAATAAGTCTGAAAGAATTTAGTGAAACAATGAGAGCAATAAAAAATCGTAGATTTTCAACTCTTGGAATTTTTTCAGCAAATTTGGAATTTTGATTTATTTTTATTTAATAAAAAATTGTTGTATATATTGGAGACATGGCTTAAAAAATAAGGATGCAGTTTGTATAGAATCGAGGCTCTAAACAATCCAATTAGAGCCCACCTTCAAATAGTGTTGAGAAATATGATTTTAATATTGAAAATCTTTGTGATAGCCTTAAAATATATTATCATCTTAAATATAAAATTTAAATCTTATAAAATAGTGCCGATCGAGTAGATGTTAAATCTAGAAAAGTGAGTAAAAAAATATGTTATAAGATATATTATTTTCAAAACTTGAAATCCATTTTTTTTTCATGTCTATGTATCTTGATGTTGAGATGATCAATTTGATGATATTTGGGCATCAAATATTGTATTGTATAGGAGTAAAATTTTTGAAGTGAGTTGTAATTTGATTGTTTAGAGCTTCAGCTTTATATAAACTTTTTTCAAAAACTAATATATATTTTTTGATAACAAAAAAAAAATTGTTTTTTATAAATGAGAGAGAACTCAAGAAAATGGCTAATCAAATGTTTCAAGGTAAGGTTTTTTTTCAAAACAACACTACGGGATGTCAATTTTCAGTAGATATGTGGTTCCGAGTCCGCTGGACGATCGTAAAAAGTTTTCTTTATCAATTAGAGAGTGGTGCACAGCGAGAAGGCAGTCGAAAAAGAGATTTGAGAGGACGGTGGACAGAGCAGAGAGATTAAAATATTAAGAGAGAAGATTACATCTAAATAAAGAAAGAAATGTCAACATCTAGAGAGAGAAAAAAGCTAACATCTAAAGGCTGAGAGAAATGTCAACATCTAGAGAGAGAAATGTTAAGATCTAAAGAAGAGAGTGAGGTGGAACAGTAGAGAGAGAGGGGGGGAGGTGGAAAAGTAGAGAGAGAGAGAGAGAGAGAGAGAGAGAGGGGGGTGGAAAAGTAACAACGTTTGCAATGGAAGGAGCAAAACAATGCAGAAAAATGAGATTCGGAGAAAACATGGTCAATAAGGCGGCCACTTTTGACTAAAAGTTAGACAATAAGCTGAATACTTTTATGTCGTCCTTACGTGTACACGTGCTTTAGTATGCATGAACTATTTTTAAATTCAAATGTTTAATCTCACAAATTTTAGAGAGAGTTCTTTGGCGTGTTGAAATTAGAGAGAGTTTTTTGACGTGTAGAAAATTTAGGAGAGGGTTAGTGCCATTTATTATTTTGATTTGGAGGCCGTTGAGAGAGAGGGGCAATTTGCTTTAGAGAGAGAAAGAGCGAGATTTTTCATTTCAATCGAGTTGGGGTCGGGTCGATTCTGATCTGGTTTTAAATTTAGATTGGGCTTGGGTAAGAAATATGGGTTGGAGAGTTGGGACTAACCTATTGAGGTTGTTATAAGCTATCCACCTTATGCTGTATAATTAGGGCGTATCTTTAAATTTTGTTAGAAAATGTATTTCGGTATCAGAAACCTTATGATGGCATGAAAATTCATGTTCAATATTTTAATTATGAAATTTTAAAATTAAAAATGGTGCAGATCGAGTAGATTTATAAACATTTGAAAATCTTAAAAATAAATTGTTTAAATAACTTTTTACGTGATGTTTTATTTTAAAGACTTGAAATTCTTTTTTTTCTTTGTATCTATGTATCTCACGGTTAAGATGATCAATTGGAAGGTTTTCTCATTTCAAAACACTACCATGGGATTTTTGGCCTGCACGTTACTTCTATATTTTAAAGTTACAATATATTTTTTTTGTTCTTAATTTATATATAAAAGTTTTTAAAAAAATTATATAATATTTTTTTCTAAATTTATGAATAATTTTTTTTTTTTTTTTTTAAATATAAGGTTGCAATCTTAAATTCTAGAACTAAAGTGCACCTAAAAAATCCATTGTAAAATGCTGTTTTGAAGTTGGAAAATCTTTTAATTGATCATCTTGATATTGAGATATATGAATATAGAAAATAAAAATAAAAATTTGAGTCTCAAATATAGTGTATCTTGCAACACATTATCTAGACCTTACACTTTCAAGATTTTCATACATTTATAGATCTATTTAATTTGAACTATTTTTAGAGTTTAAAATTTTTATAATGGGAAAGCTTTCTATACTCCCCCTACAATATAGAAGTTCTATCATCCCCCTACCATCCAGCCGTCTATTTTTTATCAAGAAAGTCACTCATTGTTTGATTTTAAATCCGATGTCTCAAAGTATTTTATTTTTAGTTTTTTTAATACAAATTTTATGAATATGAAATTTGATACGTGTTATCTTCTCATTGGGACGTACCTATAAAAAATATTAAAAATAATTTTCGATAAAAAATAATGACCAAAATACCCGTTGAAACTTTTAAGGGTATTTTGGTTATTTTATTTTATTGAAAATATTTTTTTTTATATTTTTCATTTGTGCGAGTTTAATAGAGGAATGGACATCCAAATTTTGGTTTTAAAATAATTTATAGAAAAAAATTAAAAATAAAATAGTGTAGAGAGGTGACATTGTGATTGGGGCAATCTTAATGCTCCATTAAAAAATGAACGGTTGGATAAAAGGGAGGATAGAACTTCTATGTTGTTAAAAAACACACAAAGCTTTTCTTTTTATAACTAGAGATGAAAATAGATTAGAATACCATCTTAAAATATTTTATAATTAGAGATGAAAATAGATTAAAATGCATTCTTAAAATATTTTACACCAAAGTACAGTTTATAACAATTTTTTTTTTTTTTATTTAACTTAACCTAACAGGTGGACCTACCTTAACTCACACTCAAACCAGCCAATTCACACCACACCCCTAGAGAGAGATTTAAATAGAGATTCCTCAACCTAACATTTGGACCTACCTTTAACTCACACTCAAACCAGCCCATTCACACCACACCCCTAGAGAGAGATTTAAATAGAGATTCCTCATTTTTGCTTTGGACTTTAGAGAGAAAATGGCGGGGAGGGGGTCGAATTTGTCTCTTTTTAGCTTTGGACTCTCTAAGTGAGAGAAAGGAGGGGAGGGGGTAATCTAGTCGGCCGAGTTACTTGTTCTCGAGCCGTAGTCTTCAAACCCGAGTTTTCTCGCGTTGGAAGCTTAACATGGGGATCGTTCAAAAAAATAGAAAAAATGATAAAAAAAAATAAGAAATATATTTCTAATCTATTTATTTTTATTTTCTATTATTTTGACAAAAACTGGATAGTATTTTAGCTTGTTTTTACATTTTTTATTTTTTAAAAAAAATTCTAAAAATACCCATCATAAACTCATTTTTTAAAAGGTACAGTTTGCATACGGATGCATCCGTAGCTGTAGAGGTAAGATGCACCAGCAAATTTTATCATGGTATATAATTTTGATGTAAAATATTCTTAAGATTATCTCAAAATCTATTTTGATATCTAATTATAAAATTTTAAATTTAAAAAATGGTTAAAATCAAGTAGATCTATAAACATATGAAAATTTTGAAAATAGACGGTGTAGATAATATGTTGTAAGATGCATTATTTTTTAGACTTAAAATCTTTTTATTTTTCATGGTCATACATCTCGATGTCGAGATGATCAATCAAAAGGTTTTTCAACATTAAAACAAATTTTTCCAATGGATTTTTGAGGTGCATGCGTTGCGATAGAGGTAAAGTTGCAACCTTATATAAACTTTTGTTTTTTTTTTAATATATTGTTTCAATACCTTTTTTACTACAATTAGTTTTGTCTCGTTAAATTTTGCTTTAAATATATTTTTAATTTTTAAAATTATATCGGACAAGAACTCGAGCAGTGTGCCATAGCTGACCGTAGGAGCTTTCCCTGTCCTTGTTGTGTGTAGTCAAAAGAGGACCACGGAAGCCTTGAATGGCCCTTCGAACCTGCTTCGCTTCTGCATTCTTTTCCAAAACAAATGACGGCAACCCTAAAGAACCAAAAAATAATTATAAAAAAATATTGAAAAAAAATAACAAATTCACAGAACTTCTTTTGGTCAGATAGGGCTGCAGCCCTATCAAAATAAGGAAAGCCTCATTTTAGCACTCCCCGCCTTATCTGACGACGTCTCTTTTGCCACGTTTCATAGACCGCCGTCCACTAAATCCTATCCCTAAATACCATTGAAAGGCACTATTAGTATTGCCACCCATCATTTCGGTGCCATTATGAAAGATTGAGTGACTAATTGGAAACGTATGACACGTGACAATTACAAGGAATTAGTATTTGAAAATCGCTAATCCAAACTGAGAATAATTAGGACCAAACTAATTTTGATAAGGTATCGGTATCGGTATCGGTATCGGTCTCGGTCTCGGTCTCGGTCTCGGTCCGATCTCCCTCAAAATTCTCCTTTTATAATTTTTTCTTTTTTTTCTTTAACTTTACCGAATGTTTTTTTTAGTTCTTTTCTCATTTTTAGCCTATAAACCTTTATTTTAATTTTAATTTTATTTTATTTAATATTTTTAGATCACCAATTCAATCCGATATGCTCTTCACTGATCTAGGAATCCAATACGGTGTGTGGGGTAGACAATCCACCCCACCGATCTGATTTTTGAAACAATGTAGAGGAATTTTATTATCTACACCACTATTTCTGCCATTCCCACCCAAAACTTGGGTGGAAAATAAAAAGCGCCCCAGGGTCAAAAGAGCCTCTAAGAGGAATTTTTTTATCTTAAAATTTTGGATTAATCTTAAAATCGCAAGGTGATTGCTTTAAATAAAAAATAAAAAATTGAAGGGTCTTTGATACTTAGGTCTTTAAAATTAAGGTCTCTTTACTTAATCTTAAAATTACTCTTTACGACTTTTACCTAAGGGGAAATATACTATGCTCCGCAGGGAGAATATTTACATATATCCTCTCAACTAGAAGACCTACTTGGAAGAATTTTTCAATTTGAAATTTCTGAGAACCTCTAGTAGCCCTAGATGATTATTTCGAAAGAAGAATTTTGAGTTGTTAAACTTTTTCTATTGAGGTTCTTCTTTAGCTTACAGGTTACATCCACAAAACTTAAGGCCCTGATCGTAAATTAGGTTTGACCCGAGGAAGTAAATGGACAACATATTCATGTAGGAAAGCACTTTGCAATGCTTATGGATGAAATTATATAATGATTTTGCTTATAGGCTCGTTACCGTCCATTTTTCACAAACGGTGAGGATGCGGCACCGTACCGGCTCTATTAGAGCTGTTGCGGTGCCATTACAGACATAACATATCAATAACGGGCCTTGAACGCAATGGCTCTAGAGGTGAAATTATTGTACACTTTTGCCTATAGGCATTTGAAAGAGTTATATATATATATATATATATATATATATATATATATATATATATATATATATATATATATATATATATATATATATATATATATATGGAAATCACTACGCAATGTTTATGGGCGAAAATAAACAGTGTTTTTGTCTATAGGCTCAGTGCTGATTTTTTTGGACAGCGTGGATTAAAAGACCACAATGTACATAACATGTATGTGACGGTATTTTTTTCATGCAAAAAAACACTAGAAACCGCCACGGCTCTCGTAGATCCGTGTCGGTTTTAAATCAAAACTGCTGTAGACATTGACGGGGTGAAATTTTATTCAATTTCACCTACAAATGTTTTTAAAGATTTTCGTGGTCGGTTGGGGGATTCATCCTAAAAAGTTCTCTTTTCATATAACTAAACCCATAATTATAAAGGTATCACCAGGGCTATATAAAATTGTATCAATGTACGCAGGTGCTTATTGCAAAATCGTTGAAAAGGAAGAGAGATAAAGAAAGAGAGGGAAGACCAAACTCTTATGACACGAGAATCGAAGAGAGAGACCAACCCTCTTCTCACTCTATATAAGAAACCTCAGCTCAAAGCCCCAAAGTTCTCTTTTTGGCAAAAGGTATCGCCCTACAAAGCCTACCACTCAGGACCCAGACCGAGCCATGTCACACCCTGACGAGCCCAGCCCTGGCTCGTCCAAGGCTCGAAGCCCGGCTCCATTTTTGTTGAAAACATATGATTTGGTAAACGACCCTGAAGCCAGGGATATTATCTCATGGAACCACGAGGGCACCGGGTTCGTAGTGTGGATGCCTCAGGAATTTTCGCAGAGTTTGCTGCCCAAATATTTCAAGCACGCTAATTTCTCAAGCTTCATTCGCCAGCTTAATACCTATGTGAGTATGATGGAAAATCAGTTTTAAATTACTTTTAAAAAATAGGAGTAAATGATATAATTATGGCCTTCATTTTTTTTTGGTTTTCATTGTTTTTTGACCTCTCTCTCAAGCTTTTCTTGGTTTGCATTTATTTGTTTGTTCTCTCTCTCTCTCTCTCATCATTTCTTGGTTACATTCATTTGTTTGTTCATCTCTGAAGCATAAACATATCTTGGTTTTGTATTCAGTTGTAGTCTCTCTCTCTCTCTCTCTCTGCATATAAAGTTATAAGCGCATCTGGGCTTTGCATCATTTGTGACTGATTTGCGTATGGACCCCAATTTTTTATCTAAAATATAAATAGGACTATTTTAGGTGGAAATTATCAATTAATCCACATTTTTTCTATTCTTTTCAAAATTACCTTTTAGTCCGAGGATGTAATCTTTGGACCTCATTTTACATTTTTTTTTTTTTTTTGTTAGTATGGTAGTATCCCAAAATTTAGGGGGACGTGCCTTTGCGGTCTAAGGCAAGAATCCTCAGACCGCCCTCTGGACTGCATAAGCCTTAGTTCCTTAGTAATTTAAGGTCCGTATTTTAATTTTAAATTGTTTTTTAAGATTTTTCATTAGTAGGATAGTACCCCAAGCTTTAGGGGCAGTGCCCATGCATTTTGAGGTGTAGTGGACCGACATTCTTTATAGTTTTCACAATAATTGGATCATTTCATATTTTAGATAATTATTTTGGATCACTACGTAATTTACTCTTCATTGGTTGGTTTCTCTGTCTCTTCCTATTGGTTTTGAATTTATTTGTTGGTTCGTCTCTATCTATTATCATTTTCTTACTTTTCATTTATGCTTGTTCCTCTCTCTCTAAAGAAATTCCTTCATAAATTTGACTTGTTTGTTTGTTTCTCTCTCCAAGAGCATTTCTTGGTTAATGTTTTTTCTTTCTTATTTTTTGAGTTTTTTTGCCTTTTGCTTTTTTGTTGAGTCTCTCTTTCCGACCTCTTTCCTCCTCTCTGGTTTGAAATATTCTCTCCATCCTTTTTTTCTACTTTAAATTCTTTTTTTTATGGCACATTTGGTTTTGTGTGAAAATATTTTTAGATGAAAAAATTCTCCATCCATTTTTTCTACTTTAAATCCTTTCCTTTACGGCACGTTTGGTTGTGTGAATATATTTTAAGATGAAAAAATTCGCTTGTGTTCAAATGTGAAAATATTTTTATATCAATTGGTTTTAGTGTATCTTTTCACACCAATTGACATTTAATTGATATAAAAATATTCTCACACTTGACATGTGAAAATATTTTTTAGAGGAATGGTCACAATCATCTTGTATTATACGAAATAATTGCAAAAGAAAGGAAAACAACAGCAATAATTTTTAGAACTATATTAACTGATTTGATAAAAATCATATATCTTGTTTGTTAACAGCTAGGATTAACATCATAAAAGGAGTAACCTCATTTTGATTAGCTTTCGTATTGTACAAACTAATTATATACATAAATAAATTACAATAAATGCTATTATAGAGGCACGATACAAGTTCGATAGTGATACGCTTATACCAATATAAGTGTCAAAAGCATTAACCTCAAAATTAGTTTACGAGGCATGTCAATTTGTACACTATTTCATAAAAAGAGGAGGTGGCATTTAAACAACATTAATGACTTTTGCATTGATATTTCAAAAAGAAATTGTGAGCAACATCGTCCAGTTTTTAAAATGTCAAACATAAAATATGAGAAAAAATCATCCACGTGTATCCACATTGCAGGGGACACGTGAAATTACAAAAACTAACAAGTGCCAAGATATTAATGTGATGCATGCCTGCATCCAACCATGTGTATGATCATATCACAAGGTCATTTGTCTATATATATATATATATATATATGGGAAATGGTTTTGTGAGACCCTCCCACATTCGTGTGTGTAGGATTTCAAAAGAGCGCCATTAAATTTGATATAGACCTCTAGAAAAGTCAAGTCTCACACCCATATGATAACTTTTTTAGAGATCTATATCAAATTTAATTGTGATCCTTTATAGTTCGGCACACATGGGTGTGAGAAGGCCTCATAAGATATATATATATATATATATATATATATATATATATATATATATATATATATATATATATATATATATATATATATATATAAAGCTGGGGTTAGCCCACTAGTTCATATGAACATCTGAGCCGAACAGCCCAAATTGAATTTGGGCTGAATTGAGGATCACAGGTGTCCGCTAGAACTTGAAATTTTTTTTTTTCTATAAATCCAAATTATTTGAAATTTTAGGTATATGTTCTTCTCATCAAAACGCATTTAATAAAGATATAAAAAAATTTATTTGTAAAAAATAAAATGACCAAAATACCCTCCAAAACTTTTTGGGGGTATTTTGATCAATTTATTTCATATAAAATATTTTTTTTGATATTTTTTAAAGATTCATTTATTTTTTATAAACACACCTAAAATTTCAAGTGATTCGGATTTGTAGAAAATAAAATAAAATTCAAATACTACCAGACATCTTTGATCGTTAGATCAATCTGGGCCGTTAGGCTTTTATATATATATATATATATATATATATATAATGCAAACTCAATACAACACATGCTAGAAGGTGCGAGTTAGTTTAAATGGAAAGATAAAAAGATGCACGAGTAAAAAAAAAAAGATACGGGACCTATTGCCTCACTGAGAGTATGACCCTTAATGGAGTAGAATGACGGGTCAAGATTTGTGTAACTAACCCCAATTAATTGGAAAAAGATTTTGATGATGGTGATGATGATGCACATATAAAACCATGTATTTACAAACATGTATACGTATCTCTATAATATATGGTAAACTATAGGGATATCCACCAGTAATTCACCGAGGCGAACAGTCGATGAACTTGAAGAGAGAGAAAAAAAGAGAGCATATCTATATCGTATATAGTACACCCTAGACCATACAAGAAAAAAAACGTAGGCTACACCAAAAGATCATCAATTCCCATAAAAGGACACTAGAGAGAGAGAGAGAGTATACCTTCAGAGATAGAAAGATAGAGAAAGAGAGGAGGATTTATCATATTGCACACTGTACAGTGACATCCGCCGTCCGTTCTCGGCATTGGACAATGTGGTTAATTAGACACCGTCCATTTTTGGGTCCCCATCTTAAGATACCAACTACCTTACCTACCATACGCAGTCAGTGTATGGTGTAAATTCCCAGTTTGGATGCCAACAATCATACACCACTGGTCCAATCCGCCACACACCACCGGTGTATGGTGTACTTTTCATGTGGGAAAGCCAATTGAGTGAGTCGGTGAGTTTCAAGGGCACGTGGTCAAAAATGTTTGAAGTAAATGAAGATGCTTTGCAAGTTTTCTATGGTTGGTAATTGGAATGTTAGTTCTAGGGTTTGCTCTCAAGTCTTTACTCTGAAACTCACCTGGTAAATGCTAAAGCAATGACTTTTTTTTTTAATAAAAAATTCTTTTTTTTTTTTTTCTTTTTTTAAAGGAAATTCACCCCAAAATTTTGGCAACCTCTCGTTGAGAAAACTATGTCGAAATTTAGAGGTTGAGATCAAAATACCCTATCCCATCGAAATAGTTGGAAAAAAGCTCTAGTGTTTGCAAACTCGGCTGGTACAACTCGAAACTGACTGGTCAAATCGGAACTGGGCACTAGCCAATCCAGTTTTGGCTGTTTTTGGTGGTTCGGCCAAATATTTTTTAAAAAAAATCAAAAAAATTAAATAAAATCTCAAAAAATAAGAGATTTATTTTTTTTGTGTTTTAATTTTATTTTTTTTTTCATTTTGGCAAAGATTGCTAAGTGTTTTGGGCATGAATTCTTATTTTGCATTTTCACATATTTTTAAAAAATTTCAAAAATACCCCAGGCACAAATCGATTTTCAATATCTATTTTTTTTCATTAATTTTCTTTTTCATTTGGATGTGTTTATCATACTTTTAATATACATTTCATTTTTTTTAGGTTGTTTTGTATTTTTTTTATTTTTTTAACCCTTTTTGGATCGGTCAAGACCTGCTTTGTTTTTATCATACTTTTAATATACATTTCATATTTTTTTATATTTTTTAACACTTTTTGAACCGGTCAGGACCTGCCTAGTCAAGCAGGTTGAACCAACCCGTTTACCAGTTACTTAGAACCGGCGCCGGTTTCAAAGGCCAGCTCGATTTTTCGAACACTGTTTCATAATACCTTCAACCACCATAAGCTACAAAGGATACTTTTTTGGGGAAACTAAAAAAAACTGAAGACATCCAAACCTTGTTTAAAGGAGTACAATTTGTAAGCCTAAGAGTGAAGGTGGGCTTCATATCAAAAGAGTATTAAAGACATTAACATGTCTCTACTGGTTAAACTTGGATGAGAATTGGCAAATGGAACAGTCCATATGGTCAGATTTGATGATGAGAAAGTGCCTTTAGAGACACCAAATAAGGGTCCCTAAACTCACCAGGAAAGACACTTGGGCCTGGAAAAGCATATATGAAAGACTCTGACTTGTTAAGAGATATAGAGATATACAAAAGAGTAAACTTGTGGAAGTTCAATATAGGCACTATAACCCATTCAAGTGTACCTTACCTCCTAACAAATTGGTCCAAAAAAAAAATTCACAAATAAATATCTTTTTAAAAATTTTAATGTCTTCTTGCTACCATATGGGTAATTTGGCAAGAAAGAAACCGGCGAGCAAAAGAAAATTTCGAGTTATCATTCCAAAGTGCTCTAACAGAGGTAATTTTGGAAAATAAAAAAAAGCATTAGAGAAAGCATGTTTGTCCCAATTAAGGATGAAAGAGAAATAATCATTTATAGATGGAAAATTGACCTCCTAAGGAGTGTGTAATTTTTCAGTGTGTTTTTTTGTACATTTTTCACATACATGTAGTTATATATTTTGTGTCGGGAGACATTTAGCCATCTGATTTTGATTAGACAACTAGGATTAATGTGATACTCATGTCATATATCAATTATGACCCAATAGTTTTAAAATTTTGAATATATTTTGATAGGGCACGTGATGGTGCCAAGTATGTACACCTAAAATTTCAGCTTACATTGGTTTTGTAAATAAATATAAACATCAATTTTCAACCATCTATCAAAGATCTAATGGTTGGGAAGATAACTTAAGCTACTATTCATATTAGGTATAACCTATTAGTAGCTTTATCCTATGCATGCACACTAAGGTGTGGATTGAGCATATCTATAAAAATTTGAAATATTGAAAATGGACGCACTACTTTTAAAATTTGAAATCCTTCTCTTTTTTCATATATACATGTCGAAGTCGAGATGAAATTGGAGGGTTTTCCAAGATTAAAATGACATTTTTCAATGGGTCACATATCTATAAAATGTCAGAATATTGAACCTCTCCCTCTGAATCTTACCAGGGTTTCAAGAAAGCAGCTTCAAACAGATGGGAATTCAAGCATGAGAAGTTTGTTAAAGGTGGGAGGCATTTGTTGATGGAGATCAGTAGAAAGAAGGGGGTCCCAAGTGTTTTCCCAGCCTTTCTAAAAGCATGTGATAATACAAGGGTTTTAGAACAGGATCTCTTGGAGGAGAACAAGAGTTTAAAGATAGAGAGAGCTTCATTGCAATCTGAGATAAACTACTTTAAAGGCCTTCAAAGGAAGCTGCTTTGTTGCATTTCTGAGTGTGTGGAGAGAGGGAGGCTTGGAGAGTTGGACTTTGAATTGATAAGAAACTCCTTTCAACAATGAAAACTACAAAGAGTCTGGCAATAAAACTTGTTAAGCCTTAGACTGGAAGGATAATAGTACCCTTTAAGACAAGATGAGTAGTGGGAGAGATGGCCTTTCTCTCTCTATATATATATATATATGAAAAAATTCATACAAGGGCGTGGTCCTAAACAATCAAAGTAAGGCGTACCTTTAAAATTCAAGATTTATGAATCAAAGAAAAAATAGATTTTAAGTCTTGGAAATAGTACTTATTGTAATCTAGACCGTCAATTTTCAAGTTTTTCAAGTGTTCATAGATTTGCTCGATCTACACTGCTTTTTAATATTTAAACTTTATAATTAGAGATGAAAATAAATTTCCATGACATCAAAGATATTTTTTGTACTGAAACAATATGTTTCGATACTATTTGACGGTGTACTTTACTTTGATTGTTTAGGGTCTCAACCATATACATACCGCAATAAATATATATATATATATATATATATATATATATATATATATATATATATATATATATATATATATATATATATATATTTTAAATCTGGGCCGTTCGGACGATCACGATTTTATTTTGTATTTGAATTTTAGGTTTTTTTTATATAAATACAAATCACCTGAAATTTGGAATGTCTACCCTTATCATCAAGGAGCATGTAATAAAAATATAAATAGACTAAAATACCCTTAAAAAATTTAAGGCTATTTTTCTCTATTTAAATATTGTGAATTATTTTTTTAGATTAACATATTGTTTAAAAAACAAAAGCTCTAAATTTCAAGTGAGTTGGATTTAAAAAAAGAAAAAAAAAAACTAAAATTAAAATCGAAATACAATCCTAATCATTAGATCAACCCAGATTTGATATGAGCCATTGGGTATTTACTATAGCTATCAATTAGCTGGCTGACCTCAAAGTTTCCCTATATATATATATATATATATATATATATATAAAGAGAGAGAGAGAAAGGGTGAGAGATATTAAAATCAAGAAAGTTGTTTCTTCGGAGACCTCTGATGAAATTTGAACAATACAAAGAACATTAACATGACCCCTGTGCAAGGATGATACGCACAAATCGAGAAATTGTTCAAATTTTTATTGTAAAAAAAAAGATAAGCTTTTAGAGAAACAGGGGGAGAGAGATGTTAAAATCAAGAAGCCTTCATAGAGAGAAAAAGAAAAAAAAAAAACTCTTTAAGGGAGGGACAAGCGGCATTCAACTAAAGTAGCACTGCGTGCATAGAGAAGCATTAGGATAAAGAATTTACTGATAGAGTTTCGGGAAACATATCCCTTAATTAAATTCAATCTCCATCATTGTTTATAATAGATATAATTTCATCATTGAAATGATATCATAGGAAATCTAATTAGAAAACATTCTCTCCTATTTTGAGTACCTTATCCGTAATCCTAGTTTTAGGGATTTTATTTTTTTTAAATAATGGAAAAATATTAAACTTAATTTCAACCACCAAGGTGGACTCATTTTTTCACCTACGTGAGGTTAATCTCCACCTCCAATCATTTAAAAGGGTGAATCACTTAGACATGCACCATGTTATCAGACCCAACCTTTCTATGATGTAAAAGTATTTAGAGTCAGCCGAATCATGCATCAGCCCTGGTTTTCAAAGGACTTAGAGACTCGAAAAGACTCCCAAGTTCAATTCCGATTCTAATCTACGACTTTAGAGCTCCAAAAATAACAATGCAGATCTATAGAAACCTAGAAAAGATCAAATGAATAGTAACATAAATACAAAATTGGCCAATTTTTAATACTCAATTTCTTTCATAATTCATAATTGTGGTGATCTAGATGATAGACCAGTAAAATTTTAGATCCAAAATCCATCTGAATTTTGGGAGTGTGGACGCACAATAACATGTGTGAACCCAGACACAAACACACTTAAACCCTATCCTTGCATCATCTAATGTACTCAAGACGCCCAAAAGAGGTTCATGTCACCATCAACCATTGTACAAAAAGAGGACATTGGCTTCTGCCCTTCCAACTTCAACAAGGCACATCAAAAATTTGCAAAAATGGACATTTGAGCATGTCCTTGGAGTAATAATCAAGGGATTCTACAAGGGACAAGAGATATCAGCAAAGCCTTCATTTCCCGTAGTCCCTCTTAACCTACAAATATTTGGACATGCAAAATGAAATATGGGTTGTAGACTTGAAGGCTTATTCTCTGTGTTTGCTGCCCAAAATCCATATTGGAGATGGATTTTGATTCCAAAAATTTCCAGGTCTATCATCTCAACCACCGTGATCATGAATTTGAAGAAAGTTAAGAAAGTATAAAAACATTAAGCCCTCGAAAATGGTTCGTTTTGTACCCATTTTTTGGACTCATCATTTCAATTCTTCAGAGGTCATCAAGTCCATACTACCCTTGAAACTCCAAATTCATAGATCTGAGGAATTTGCAGTGATTTAATGTGTTTCGAGTCCTAAAAGCCTTGAGATCAATGGAGATGGAGGAGTCAGCATACTCAACAACACAATTTCAGCACCTAGATACGCAGAAGGAACTATGCGTCTTGCATATCTAATGAAATGACAATGGAACCAAATAACTCAATTCAAACACCATAAAAAAGAAACTAAGAATTATCAGCATCATTAATGCATGTCGATCTTTGAACTCAAACAATTTCCAGATCCTTGAACGAGAGAGCTTTACGGAACAAGTCATAAAGAGATGCATAGCAAAAATACAGAGAAACATAATCATGGCCTCCTTGGTCTCCAAAAGATTTATCAGAATAATGGAACATTGTAAACTGAACAATAGCCAAGCGTAAATATCAGAGAATGAGAAATATAGTATCAAGAAAGATCTCCATACATTGTTATGAGTTAACAAAGATTCTTTGATCATTCTTAAATTGCTTAGGGAAGACTTTCTCAAACTACTTACGAAATTCATATATTTGACCAAGGAATTTATGGTGCTTTGCTATCAAACACCAGCATAATCAAGACTATGTACCATAATCCCATATGGACATATGAACAACAAAAATAAAACAACTAACCAAAAAAAGCAGTTGAAAACAATAAAGAGAAGGAATGAAAAAAAGAATATTGTCCACAGCCCCAGATCTCACAATGAGACTCGTATCAGGTTTGTGAAAAAGGAATTGTCAGCCATTCCAATAAAGGGAGCAAAGTGTAAGCACTAAGTATCAGTCATTAAGTATATAGAGCCATGAGACCCAAATAAACATCAAACAACCAAGTTCAATAGTCACAACAACAAGGACAACTATAGCAAGGTCGTAGGCAAAAGATGACTCTACAAAATTATATTCATGGAAATTCACATCAAATAGTCAAAAGGATCTCTGAGAAGTTTCATCTTTTGAGCTTGTAAAGTCAATGAAGAAAATAGCCAAATGCATGAAAACACTGCCTGTTTCTATTTTTTTCGTTTTTGCTTTTTCTGTTTTCGGTAAGTGCCTCGAAAATTTTTCTACTCCTCCAAGGATGATTTCAGCTCACCAGAATTGTGCAATTCCATCACAATATCACATCCTCCAATCAATTCTCCTTTATGGTAAAGCTGAGGAAAAGTTGGCCAATTGGAGAAGGTCTTCAGACCCTGTCTCACCTCATCATCTGTCAAGATATCGAAGTAACCAAAGTTCATGCCCTCCTCTCTAAGGGCCCCTACCACCTTTGAGCTAAACCCACATCGAGGTGCATCTGGGGTTCCCTTCATGAACAACATAGTGGGTGATGAACTAGTAAGTGCCCTCAACCTGTCCTCAAGACTCACTTTTGGAACAATCCCTTTCTCGGCCAAAAGTTTCCTTAATTCCCCACTCTTTTGCATTTCCAGCACAATATCTGACCCCCCAATGAGCTCCCCCTTCACATACAACTGTGGATAACTCGACCAATTTGAGTATACCTTGAGCCCTTGTCGAACTTCATCGTCACAGAGTATATCAAAGCTATTGAATTCTATCTTCTCATGCTGAAGAATCTCGACCACTTTTCGACTAAATCCACATTTGGGTTCGTCGGGCTTCCCCTTCATAAACAACATAACAGAGCTCAAATTGATCAGAGCCTCAAGCCGAGAAGTTAGCATTGAGCTTAAGCCAGTTGATTCAGTTACACCCATTGCATTTCCACTCTTGCTAGTTTCAGATGATAATGATTTATCATTTGATTCAGTAACCGAGGGTACATTTGTAGTGTTTGCCACTTGTGTTTTATCAGAGAGAGGAAGAACCCCATGGTCCCTAAAAACAGCCTTTAATTCACCACTTTCATGCATAGCCACCACTATATCACACCCTCCAAGAAGCTCACCCTTACAAAATAGCTGAGGGAAGGTAGACCAATTGGAGAACTTCTTCATTCCCTCTCTAACTTCATTATCTGTTAATATATCAAAGCTAACAAATTTGACGCCCTCTTCCTTCAATATGCCCACCACTTTTTGGCTAAACCCGCACTTGGGTTGCTCAGGGATCCCCTTCATGAAGAGAAAGACTGGGTGTGAGTCCACAAGTTGTTGAAGCCGCTTCTTCAAAGGCTCAGGTAATTCATTTGGGTCTTTTAGGTGTGAAGTTCCATTTTCTTTGGCAAAGTCTTTAACAGCTTCGAGCACTGTGGGGCCTGCTGCCATGCCAAGGCTAGCAGCAGTGGCTGAATCAGTTAATCCAATGGGGCCCACAAGTTTTGCGACTTTGTTTGCCAAAGCTGAGGGGTTTGCACCTTCTAGTTTATCGACAACTTTTCCATCCTGAAGAGAAAAATGTAAACAATGAAGGGATTATATAAAATTATCTAATTTGCAAACCGTATGCTAAATGTAGTCTCCGTAATCCACTATATGACGGACGGGAAAAGAACTATTCCTCCATTTGAGCAGACATTGGCAAAGGAACAGGTTCATTTCGGCTCACTAGAATGGACAGTAGAGACCTAAATGTAGCAGTTTTCCAATAAAGAAATAAACCAATGAAATGATCAATTGGCAAGCAAAGATGATCAGGAGAGCTTGAGGAAGTAACAGTAAGAAATTGCAATACTAAGAAATAGAATCCCTGTTCGATTGCCTGTATGTGAGTCTTCCTCTTTTCTTCAAATGAATCTATTCTTTTAGGAAATTGCCTGTGCACAAGTTGACTTTGACTGGACAGTTTAGACTTGGAGCAAATTACGTATGGATACTGTTGGGAGGGGTCAATTACCAAATGGGGAGTCATTTCTCTGAAATTACGAACAACCCCTCCCCCCCCCTTTCCCCCTCCCGCAGGTTTTTTTTTCCCTAAGTTGCCCTCCTGTCTGGCAATGCAAATACCAAACAGGAGGAGAGCTAATTTCTTTTCAAAGTAAAAGAGTTGTCCAGTGTTCGAAGTACCGGACAGCTCTTTGAATCCCCAAAACCAACTTTAGATTGCTAGGGTTTTAAGAGAGAGTAGAACGCTGCGTTTTCTTTGCCTTGAGAGCTAAGAGCAAGAGCCGCTCAACCCAAGCCCTAGCTTGGGGAAAATTGACAGAGGATCAAAGAACTAACATGGGTGGTCCAGAAAAGGTTCAACTTTTCTGAGCAAGAGCCGCTTAATCCTAGCTTGGGCAAAGGTAATTTTAGGGGAAATAAGAGAGTGTGTTAACAGAAAGCTATTTTTAGGGAGTAAATATTACGACGGATGAATCCAAAGGTAAATGCTAACCAGAAAGTTGTTCAGACATCCAAATTGTTTGGATCCACAAAGTATTATGGCCATATTGTGTGACCCACAAATCTAATTCCCCATTATTTAGAACTAAAGAAAAAGAAGGCTATCAAAATCATTCACAAAATCTTGCGGGTAAACCATGTAACTCCATCCATCCATTCCAACGACATTGAGATTTCCAGCAGCTGGTCTTAGCGGCTCTTGCTACTAAGTCTCGATGCAAAGAAAACACAGCAACGTTATCTCTCTCTCCCTAGCAATATAAAGTTGGTTTTGGGGGATTCAGAGTGTTGTCCGGTACTTTGAACACCGGACAGCTCTTTTACTTTGAAAAAAAATTAGCCCTTCTCATGTCCGGTATTTGCATTGCCGGACAGGAGGGCAACGTTAGAGACAAAAAAAAATCCCGTGGGAGAGGGTGGTGTTCATAATTTCCGGGAAATGACACCCCATTTGGTAATTGACCCCTCCCAATGTCCGTACGTTTGCTCTTAGATTTGAGCCCAATTGAATGGGAGGTTCAGATCACAAATATCAATTTAAAGGTTAATCTCAACTTTTCATTCACAAAGGATTATAGAGCAATAAACTATAACAGCACCTATTACTAAAAGCACTCAAGTGGAACAGAGAGCGACAATAATCAGATTAGCCACCAGGACAAGAAATGAGGCGCCCTCATAGAAAAGTTCCAAAAAATAAAATTTCAACAGATATTTTCTTATTTTAGGTGGAATTCAAAATAAAAAAGTGAATGGTTGTCATTTGTCAAAGACCAAGACAGGAAGATGAAAATATTCGATTCCCAATTAAAAGCAGCCCAAAATATTCCCTGCTGGTGATTCATGGCGACTGTACCTTTATCAAAGTATCAAAGTTTAAAACCTGAAATCGAAAATTACATGTTGAGGGAGTGTCCATGAATCAGCATTAAGTTCTCAAAACTATTAGGGTTGCCATCTTTATCCAAACGTCGAAATTTAAAACTTAAAATTGATGAGTACATGTTCAGGGAGGGCCCAACTTCTAATAAAGAAGAAATAGTGGAGAAAGTGTGTGCAATGAGAGAGAAGGGCAACTATTCGAAAGCACAAACCTTCAAAAAGAAAAAAGCGAAAGCACAAAGCATCACTGATGAGCTAGAATAAAATAGAATGACTTTATGAAACAATGTCCATATAGTCTTTTAAATAAGACTGAATCACAATTCCTGAATTTGTGAGACCGTTGAGAATTCGACAACCTAGAGACCTTCATACTCCACAACCTAGAGACCTTCATACGCAATATCATTCTAATTACTTAATTCACATCGCAGAGATTGACCAATTGTTTTAGAAACTTTCTTTTTTGTGAACACCTTTAAGGCAGAAGAAATTACTGGGTCATCAATGATGAAACCCCATGCAAAAATATTCGAAATTCAAAAAGAAGAAAGAAATATATCAAACACAAATATAAGAGAGGAGAGTATCAGAAACGGAATATGATTACCAGGTTTCTCAAATTAAAAAAAAAGTTGACTTCAATTTCACAGAAATCCCCAAACACAAATATGCGAGAGAGATAGAGAGAGAGAATAGTTCACACCATATAAAAAGAAGGTGAAATCACAAAAAATGGAAAGAGAAAGAGAGTTAATAATCAAAGTTAGACAGAGAGACACCAATCAAAGTTAGAGAGGAATAGAGGATTATACAAAGTAACAGGTGTGAGAAACTTCACCGACCTTGCAGAACACAAAATAGGGCACGGATGAAACAGCGTAAGCCTCCGAAATCTCTGGTTTTTCTTCCGCTTCAACCTGCAAAGTTTACAGTAAACAAAACAAAACAAAATAAAATAAAAGCCACAAAAAGCAAGAGAAAATGGCCAAACACAAATAAAATCACATATTTTCCATCAAAATAAACAATAAATGAAGACCCAACAACAAAATGAAGGTAAAAATAGAGTGGAAGAAGAAGAAACCCTAAAGAATCGAGCTTGAGGCGTATCAGTAGAGAGGTGGGCAAAAACTTGGTCCATTTGCTTTGAGGCCTCACACCACGAAGCCCAAAAATGAAGGATAAGGGGAAATCCCTTGCTCAAAGCTTCCTTAAGCTCGGCCATCGACTGCAAATCCTTCACCGAACCAGCCATCTCTCGCTCTCTCTCTCCAACTCTCTAACTCTCTCTCTCTCTCTTTTCCCTCTAGGTGGAAATTATACTCTGGTTTTTATGGAGTAGGAAATGACCAAAACATCCTATTGATTCCTTAAAATGACAATTGCCTCCCTCACTCTATGCTCATTACATATGGACAAGGATCCGTTTGTTTGTCCTAGTACCGATGTTAAAACCTTGATTTATGGGCAATCACGAATATAGGTATTCATCAATTAATTGGATTTATGGGAAATCACGACTATTGGTATTCTTGAATAGTTGTAATAAATAGGTACACTATCTTTATGGCGATGATAAAAAAAAATGAATATAACGATACCATTTACTTTTGACATAAGAGGTCACATTTATCATTAACCGTTAAATTTGATATTCGGTGGTTGAAGATACGTTATTATTTAAACACAATGTCTAAAACAAAATTTTTCAAATGTTGTGACACACTTTCATTTATTGGATTTCAAATCCAATGACTAACAACGATTGGAACCTCTTTATACCAAAATTGAATAGTTTTATAATATACAATCTCTACTAAATAATATTAAGGTGTTCATGGTTCATGTGTCCAAGTATCCAGGGACATGCTTGTGAGAATGAGTCCACTCTCTCAAAATTTATCCAGCAAAACAAATTTGGATCCACAATTTTGCAAGTCTGTTATCTAAATAGTTGTTCTTGTGATTATGGGGAAATTGAACTTTAAAGGGTTTATTTTATAATAAAAAAAAAAATTCTTAATGGCACCGATTCTTAATAAAAAAAAAAATTCTTAATTCTTGAAATAATTTCTCCATAACTTCTATTTTTGACACCGATTTTTTCAAGAGACTCAAAGTTCTAAAATATTTTTAATGGCATAAAGTGTCTCACAAAACTCTCTCTCTCTCTGTAAAATGCCCAAAGCAGCTGCAAAAACCTACTTTCAAAAGATGCCCCTCTCTCTCTCTCAACATAGATACATTGAAAAGGGAGTATTCCAACGAAGATTGAAGAATATTTTCTTTTACTTAATCTACAAAAAAACAATGGAAAATGATGAGAGCGCAAAATGTTTCAGATCAAACAAGGTTACAGGTGGAGGGAGTTAATGAAGACAACCTAGATCAGAAACATCAGCGTAGATACAAAACTGAGAGCCCTGGTCTGACCCCACATAAATATTTTTCAAAAATACAAAAACAATTCAAACCCATATGCGAATTTGATATGAAGCCCATCTTTTACAAGCTCATGAATCCTTGACTGAATCTACAATATTCTCTTGGTCGACACGTTTCACTCTCTGAAAGCAAATCCATTTTCATTCCCTGCTCACATACAGTAATTCATATCAGTATTCGCAAAATCAAACCAAAACAGTTAATCAGATATGGGTACAGTTAATCAGATATGGGTATAGAAACGGTTTAACACACTTATTCAACCATTTTCACCGGATAAATCCCAAGCGGTCAAAAAAAAGTTGAAAGAAATAAAAAAATATAAAAAATAACTATTAAAATATGAAAAACATATAAAGAATGATTAAAACAAAACACATTCTAATGAAGTTGAAAATTAGCGAAAAAAATGAATTTTAAAGAATCGACTTGTGCTTAGAAGTATTTTAAAATTTTTTTGAAAGATATGGGAAAATATAAAAAGTGAGTATTAATGACCAAAGCAATTTTTAATCTTTACTACAATATAAATATTATTAAAAAATACATTACAAACCAAATTCTTTATTTTTTAGAATTTATATACATTTTTTATTTTTTATTTTGAAATACTGGCCTATCACCAAAACCATAACCTGCAAGTGGCTGGTTCCAATCTAACCGAGCGCTTATCAATTAGATTGCCCGGTTTTTCCAACAATGACTCCGATAAATAACATGATAGGTATTTGAGATTTGAGAGAGAGAGACGATGTTTTGGGAGAGAGACGGAGAGGTTAACTAACAATAAAATGGTTTGTTAAAAGGTTGTTATTTCACCATTTGTTTGGATCAATAATACATTATCAAAGGGGCTTAAGGGATTGGTGGATAAAAAAGATAGAGATCTTATGCCGCTATAAATATTTCGAATCCTTAGGTCCCTTGATAAATATGTACCAAAAATTGGGAAATAAGGATAAATTTTCCCTTAATTCTTCAAAGATTATTAAGTCCGCAAACTTTTTGAGCTCTAAATTCATGAATATGAGGCAAAATTGAACGTGTTGGGAATGTCTTAAATCCCTAAAAAGCTAGAGCATAAGCATGAATAAGCCAACTCATTGAATACTTTTTCCCGTCATTAAAAACTAAAAAAACCTTTTAAAGCTAATGTCAAGACTCATGATTAGTGGTGAAATTTTTATAGCAAGTAGGTTTCCATTTTTCAGCTTATAACTTAAATAATGGGATTTTTTTTTTTGGATAAGCAAAACTAATGGGATTGTATAGAATGAAATTATTTATCTTTATTACAAGAAAGTGACAATTACTTGCAGTCATATGATGTAAAATTTGATAGCTTGGGTGTGTCACAAAGTTGGAGATATTTTTTTTTTGAACTATAAACTTAGTCAATAGAACAAATACAATAACCCAATTTCACATCTAATGGTCACGATTAAACATGACGACCTTATAGCAAAAATAAATAGTTTCATTGTATATTTTTCCGTAAATAACAGATGCAAAGCGGGAAAATCGCCACTTGTAAATCCAACTAAATAAGAATAATTCCTACTTCTGAAAAAGCAGACATCCAAACAGAAGCATTTTGTTTGTGTTGTGTGTAAAAGCTCAGACCAAAACTATCTCAGGTAAAATATAGTATGCTACCGCGAGAGTATAAAATCTTTTGGCTTTTTCTATAGCCCATTTACTAACCAATTCGGGTCCCTCTCTCTACTACAGCTAAAGTCTCTATCCTCATCAGTGGCACGGGAAAGTAAAAAGAGGAATCTTTTGTGTTTGGCAAATGAAAAGGATGGGATATAACACAAATTATTATGAAAAGGTCACGGTTTCTATGCAGCCAGCCCGCATACTGTAGAAATGCTGGCTTGACAATAAATATATATTTTAAAAATGGTTTGATCATAATTTTTAGAAAACATATAAAATTTAACATGGAGATCATGAATATGAAAAAAAATAATTAAAAACTAAAAATAACAATTATATTAAAAAAACATTTAGATTGTTGGTTGCACTTATTTTTAGATAGACCACATATTTGCATCCATATGTAAGATGAATGCTTTATACCTCTTGACGGCATATTGTAGAAATATTGTCCAGCCCACATGAAACAATTTTCTTTATGAAAATATGCCTTTAGATGATGATGAGTATATAAAGCATGAATTTTATATTAAAAAGGCAGATCGGCTCATAAATCTAATTTTTTGTGATGAAAACACCGCCAAATAAAATTAATACCAATAAAAAAGATGCAATGAATGTATTTGCAGCTTTATACATTTTTATGCATTTTCACCTCAGATTCACTACAAAATGCAGTTTTGGCACCTCTATTGATTCTATATAGGTCCAAGGAAAAACTAGATTTAAGCTGAAAAAGTGGTCCATCTTGCAATATCTTTTTTTTATGATTATTTTTAATTCATTGCAATATTTTTTTTTTATGATTATTTTTAATTCATTACGTGCGTGATAATCTCCTCCAATACATTTTTGTTTACACCCTGATACTATTTTCTTTTGCATCAACCCTCATGGGTGAAACTTTTAGAACATTTTTTAGTAATTAAAATACTCATTTTAGTCAAACACAAATAAATTTTAGTTTAAGCTAGTGCTACCTTGGGAAAATTTCTTGGAGTTGAGGTAAGTACGGTTCTACAAAGGTCGAACCGGCCATAAACTTAAAACTATTTTGTGTTTGTCTAAGATAAGTATTTTCGTCAAAAATGATAAAAAAATACATAGCGGTAAAAAGAAACAGCAACAGTGTTTATGATGTGAAAAAAAAATTATAGAGGGGTCTATGTATAGGACGTTTAGAGGGGATTCATATAAATTTTCTTATTATTTTAGCTTTTAATTTTATAATTAGGGAAAAAAATAAGATTTTCAACAATCCCCAAATTTTAAAAGCTCGATCAAGTTTCTCTGGGTTTTGAAGTGCATAACCTTACCAAATTCCATAGAGTCGGGAGCGGGGCTGGGTCACCACATCCTAGTCACCATATTGTGATTTTCATTTTTTACCGGCACCATCTCACTAACACCTTCAAAAAAAATTAACCCCCTAACAATTTGAAAAGATAAATAGGGGCTGTCTTCCCCACTGAATTAACTAAAAAAAATAAATTCATAAATTCGTGGCACCAAAAGTCATCGAGAAAATACAACCAGAGGCCCAGATGGAAAATGTACATTGGATCAAATACCTTCAATATGGACCCTTAGCATCTAACTTTAGGTACGTGGACTCAAGTTGCAGAAAAAGAGAAAGATTCATTTTTTGTTCTTCTAAAAAGTAAGGAAAGAGGTTCTCAACCTTATTGGTAAATTTTTTTAAAAAGGAGAGAGAGCTTCAAACTAGACTTAACCTTCCATTCAACCCATTAAGATCTAAATGTTTTAGGAGTTGGTGGCTAACTCGATCACCTCGCATTTCGAACGGAAATGTCAATTCTGATTCTTGAGTCGGATCGATGATTTTAAGCAAAATAACTAAAAAAAACAGCAAATTAAAAATACAAATGTTAAAAACCCAGTGTTTGAATCACCCTGATTTAAATCAATATATATGCCTTGATAGAAGTCATGGTTCTATAACAGAGTTCAAATGTGATTTAAATTGATGATTTTAAATCCATTGTTTTTATTCTCTTTGCCTTTAATTATCAGGCCAAAATATTCCCTTTGCCTTTAATTATCAGGCTAAAATATTCTCTTTGCCTTTAATTATCAGGCCAAAATAAATTTAATTATGTTATGAGGCAAAACATTATTTACATCAAGGCAGAAAAAAAATTAAAAGTCAATTTTTTAAAAATGGTCTGAAAATATGCAAAAAACTCAAACATCCAATTTTTGTTTTATTTTTCCCCTATTTTGAACTATCTCACCTTAGAATCAGCAAACCGACTTGGGAATCGTGATTTGACTCAAAACATGACTGAGTCGGTCACGATTCATGTTTTTAAAAGGACTAGACCGCATTTCTACAATACGCGGTCCCAAGGTATAAAGCATCAATCTTACATCTAGATGCAAATAGGTGGTCCATCTAAAACCAATTGAAACTAACTGTCCAAATGTTTACTTCATAAAATCATTATGTTTATTTCTTAAAATTTATTTATTTATATTCATGATCTCTATGTTAGAGATTACATGTCTTTGAAAATTGGTTCCGAAAATCCATCTCAAAAATTAAATTTTAAGATATGTGGACTCATAGAAATCGTGTCCATTTTTAAAACATTGATTCAAACTTTATAGCTTGAGGCAATGCTCTAGAAGAGATCTTTATGTGTAGGGTTCTTGAGAGCCCCTCACTTGCGGAACCGGGAATCCCAAGTACCCGGGTCCGACCCAAGATCATGTACATAATTGGCTAAATGCGAAGTAGACGAATGCAAATATAAATCAAGTTTAAGAAATAAAGCAAACATAAAAAAACATACCACAAAAATATACGATTTATGTGTTTCACCTCGTAGGGCTACATTCACGGCTTCAGCAATTAGAAATCTATTATCATAATGAAGTTTACAATTATGTGTTAATAGAGATATACTACTCTCTAAACATCGGTAAAAAATCATCACCGATCTTTTTTTCTAAGCTCGCTCTCCCGACTAAGCAACATTGTCGATCAATACCTTATTTTCTAACGCAATACCGCTATCAGAAATATAACATCGATAGCAACTGAGAGATTTTCTTTCTCTAGAAACAGAAACCTTACCAACCCAAAACTCATGGGAATATCACCTCTCTCTCGAACCATGTCTCTCTCTCTTAGAGACCAATCTATATCTTTGGAGTCCATTCCCATAACCCCCAAAGGGGTGACCCTAAAAAGGATAGGTATTATGTCTTCTTTGGCTCTCTTATATGGATATCACTTTCTTTCTTCCCAATAAAGTTGATTCCTTTTTACCATAATACCTTTAATCTTTAAAATAAAATATTAGTATATTGATTTGGCTATCACTAAACCCAACAATTTCCACCTCGATAGCAAAATCACTATAATTGCCTTGGCAATCTTCATTGAATAGATTTATTGATTTCTTCTCACTTGCCTGCATTGTCAGCTTTTTACAAACATTTTGCCTTCATATTTCTCCACCTCAAAATCATGTATCCATCAAACTCCACCATTCACCATTTTTTTAATGCAAGCCTTAGCCCCATACAAACCTTGTGCTCTGATACCAACTGTAGGTTTTTTTGGGAACTCCTAGCTTGCGGAACCGAGAATCCCAAATATCGGGATCCTACCCAAAATCATGTACATAATTAGCTAAATGCGAAGTAAGTGAATACAACTATAAATTAAATGTAATAAATAAAATAAACATAAAAAAGCACATCACAAAAACACACGATTTACGTGGTTCACCTCGTAGGGCTACATCTTGTTGAATAATTAATGGGAAGAGATGAACTCGCCAAAGTCCCAATAATCGAAGGCAATATCGTAAAACTGTAAATCACAAATATTAGGTTTTACCAGAACAATTGAGAACTCTATGTTTTATCTGTGTATTCCTCTTTATAGCCATGAAACTGTTCTTAAATAGAGATGAGAGGAGACTGTTATCCAACGTTTCGCTTTTTTCATGTTATCTCAGATAACGTGGCTCTCTTTTCCTAAGAGATTGGTAGTTATCATCTACTCGTTGGATAACATCATCTTCTCTATCTAAAAAGTTGTTTTTCGTGATAAATATTAAAAGAGAAAAATATGGTACATGTGAGGCCTCATGGCCACGCATAGGTACCAACACATCCACATCTTTGGTAGCTAAAAATCCACTGTCACAATGCAAATTACATTTATGGGTTACAATAGATATATCTCTCTCTAAACATCATTAAAAAACCGCCATCGATATTCCCTTCTAAACTCACTCTCCCGACTAAGCAACACTGTCAATCAATACCTTATTTCCCACACAATACCACTACCAGAAAAATAACCTCGAGAGCAACCGAGATATTTCATCTCTCTAGAAACGGAAGCCTTACCAACCCAAAACTTATGAGAATACCACATCTCTCTCGGAGACCATGTCTCTCTCTTGGAGACCAATCTCTATATTTGGAGATCCATTCCCATAATCCCCAAAGAGATGACCCTCAAAAGGATCGGTAGTATGTATGTATTCCTAGGCTCTCTTGTATGAATATTACTTTCTTGCTTCCTAAAATATTCCATTTTGTTTTAATTTGGTACAAAAACCTTCGTACTCTACATAACTATTTGCACTATTTTTGGAATTAAACAAATGGTGACAGCACTGCATTTTACAAAGCCTTGATATATCGTGATAGATTTGATCGTTACTTAGATAGCATCAAATATGTTATTAGGTTTAAAAATTAATATGATAAAATAAATATAAAACAAATTTATCATTGAAAATTGTTACTTGGTTAGCCTGGCTACAAACTTAATTGTTCTAATGTGTTTTATTAAAATGTAAGCTTAGCAATGGGTCCCTACTTGTCGGCTCAGCCATGAGAAAATAGTAGCGGTGGCAATGGACCCCGACCTAACTTTGGGGCCCGAGGGGTAGACCTGATCTTGGTCCGGAAATGGGTTTAAAAATTGGACCCGACGGGTTGGGTTTGGGTCCAAGAACACTATTCGGGACCAGGTCCGGGTACTATTGAGTCTAAGTCTAGGGCTGGTAATATTTTTCGGGTCTTAATATATAAAATATATTTAAATATAGTTAGGTACATAGATATTTTAATTTTTAGGTCAGGTCAAGTTGGATTTAGGTTCGAGTCCCACTGTATGTTTGGGTCCAAGTCGAGTGAATTTGGGTTTGGTTGGGTCAAGATTCAGGTCCAGGTCCAGGTCCCATATCATTTTTCGGGACCTCAACCCAACCCGATCCGTTGCCACCCCTACAAATCATTCAGGTTATCACCAAAGTGATTACTTTAATATGTACATTTCACTCGAGTACTTCAAGTATTTTGCTATACCTAAAATGCCCTTGTTTGGGTTTGGATCATGAGCAAGCAATGTTGTGTTGGCAATTTAGCTACGAGTGCGTCAAATTACAAAGTTATCTATGCATATTTCGGAATGCAAAACCTAAGATGTTTTAAAAAAACAAAGTTATCTATGCGTATTTCGGAGTGCAAAATCTAAGATGTTTTTTTTAAAAAAATGTATTATAGGTTTGGAATCAAGAACAAGTAGGGATGTTAATATCATTTAGCTCGAACTATTCAAATAGATTAAAATTATCAAAATACCCTTGATTGTCTAGGATTCCAACACCAGATAAAAGTAATTTAGATATTTATCAGCACTATAGTCGACAAGATACTTGAATGAAGCCATATTTTTTAAGTAACCACTCAATTCATATATAGTTGACCATCTCTAGGGTGCGGTTTGTACAAGGCCGAGGGCCTAAACAACTACAGTAAGGCGCACCTTTAAATAATATTCAACGACATTGTTTCAATACAAAGAAATCTTTGTGATGACTTGAAAATTTATTTTCATTTCTAATTATAAAATTTAAAGCATAAAAAATCACGTAGATCTAGCATATCTATGAACACATAAAAAACTTGAAAATTGATGGTCCGAAAATGTATCACAATATGTACCATTTCCAAAACTTGAAATCTATTTTTTCTCATGTCTATACATCTTGAGGTCAAGATAATCAACTTGAGGAATTTTTGGGCATCGAAACAACTTCTTTTAATGAAATTTTTAGGTGTACCTTAGTTTGATTGTTTAGGGCCTCTCCCTTGTGTAGACGTTTTCTCTATCTCAATGATTTCTTAAAGGTTGTTTGATATATAGGTAAATGCATTGGAAAAATTAAAAGCGCTTAACAAAAGATATTGAGAAATTATGTTGCTTAAAGGTCGTTTGATATATAGGTAAATGCATTTGAAAAGTTAAAAGCGATTATCAAAAGATATTGAGAAATTATGTTGCTTTTCGATCAATAGGGGAAGACCTTCCATGTGAAGTAGTTGTTACATTTTGGATTTGATTGCTTGTCTTTGTTCAGATGTTTTGGCTTTTAGTCTCAAATCAAATGATTCAAAGTTTCAAACCAAATGAATGGATGCTCCAGCAGGAGCATATCTTCCATTCATTTCCTCATGTAAATCTTGTTCAAGAGTATTTACAGGACCAATAATTTTGGGAATATAATCTATTAGTCCAACCTGCCTTAAAAAAAACATCAAAAGCAACACCGATAATTATAGGTGTTTTTACTTTAAAAAAGAGTGTGATTTTTGTATAAGGCTGATGCCCTAAACAATCAAAATAAGGCATACCTTCAAATAGCCTGAAAATTTATGTTCATCTCTAATTATAAATTTAAAGCTTAAAAAATAGTGTAGATCAAGCAGATCTATGAAAATCTTGAAAATTGACGGTCCAAAAAATGCAATACAAGATGCACTACTTCCAAGACTCGAAATCCAATTTTTCTTATGTCTATACATCTTGAAGTCGGGATGATCGATTTTTGGACATTGAAATAACTTCCTCCTCTAATAAATTTTTGAAGTGCGCCTTAATTTGTTTGTTTAATGCCTCATCCTTATATAATTGGTTTTCTTAAAAAAGAGTCTTAGTACTAAATAGATAATTGCCCACATGTTGGGACAGTCAGATCAATGGTTAGGGAGCAATGATTTCATGCAACGGTTGTATCATGATATAATGCAACCACATTAAAAAATCATGCTAGAGATATTTGTTTGACGCAATTTTTTAGTTGTATACTATTTTCATTCTATAGAATAATCACAAAAAATAAAATTTAGAAAAAAACACCTTAAAAAGCGTTTTTCTAGCCCACTTAATATAAGCCATCTGTTTTAGTGAGAAGATTAGATATAGGCCTCAAAAAGATTTTTTTATTCCCAAAATTTGTATATAGTGTTATCATCATTAGATTAACAATGCTATAAAATAAAAAAGTGATTTTGAATTTGTCAAGGTCTAGATCTTGAAATTCACCAATTGGACGGTCAAAATTCATTATTGGAAGGTACTAATTTTTATCATATTAAGGGTACAAATTGATTTTTTTTTCCATAAGATTGATTATGAGGATGAAGAAAATATGTGTGCAAAATTTGGGGTTATACAAATGCAAAAAATATGGTTTTCTATAAATGTGGTTGCATTATACTATGATACAACCGTTGCATGCAATCATTACGCATGCTTAGGAACTCAAAATCTATATTTTCTTTTGAAAATACTCATCTGGAAGTTCTAAAGTGGATCATAATATTTAAAATAGGAACAGCACTCCTAAGTGTTCTTTTGCCTGAGGGAGTAAGTGTATAATGTGTTCCAGTGAGAGTAAAATAGGTCAAGTTCCGGTTACCATGTGCATTGGATTGGATTATGGACAAGGAAGGGGATTGGAGCCATGTGAAGATTTTAGGGGCCCAGGAGATGTGTAGATCTTTTTTAAAGTTTCTTGTTTGTTTTACTTGTCCAATGTTGATTGATCTATCCACTATGCTGAAATAAATGATTTTTTTATATGTTTATAGATTCTTTTTATCATTTTTTTAAGTTTTGTTTTCTTCTCATTTAACACCAGATCGCTGATGTGGCAAGATAGAAAATAAAATAAAATACAATAAAACAAAAGCAGTCAAGAAAAAGGGGTCTTAGGGTTATAAACTTTAAGGAATAATGAATAATAATAGAAACGCTAAAAAGAAAAAGTTTAAGAGAAAATGGGGCTCTAAGGCGGGGATCAGGCCAGTTTGATAGATCCCTAGAACCAGATTGATTAGTGATTCCAGGAATGGACGGCTATTTCGAATCCGGATCGCTATGTTTTGAATAACTGATTTAAGTGACATCAAATATTTTATAACTACATTTCAATGAGAGGAAAGTCAATAGAAAATGGGAAAAGTTTATATAGAGCTGAGGCTCTAAACAATCAAATAAGAGCCTACCTCAAAATGTTCACTAGAAGAGGTTGTTTATCCTCAATTTGATCATCTCGACATCAAGATGCATAGACATGAGAGAAAAATAGATTTCAACTTTTGGAAATAGCATATTTTGTAACGTATTTTTGGACCGTCAATTTTCAAGATCTCATAGATCTGTCGATCTACACTATTTTTTGAGCTTTAAACTTTATAAATAAAGATAAAATTACATTTTAAGGCTATCATAGAGATTTCCAGTATTAAAACCACATTTCTCGAAACTATTTAAAGGTAGGCTTTAATTCAATTATTGAGAGCCTAGCTCTATACAAACCGCACCCATAAAAAACGAGAAACTCACATGTCGCATTACATAGTAAAAATTCAATCATCAAATTGAATTTTATCTTATGCAGATTTACCCTATTAGTGAATATAAGAATAAAACTTAAAGGGAAATGCCTTTTTGAAAATGAAAAAGTTTATATGGAGCCGATGCTTTAAACAATCAAATAAAAACCTACCTCCAAAATTTCACTAAAAGAGGTTGTCTTGATGCCCAAATATCCTTGAATTAATCATCTTGATATCAAGATGCATGGACATGAGAAAAAAATAGATTTCAAGTTTTGGAAATAATATATTTTGTAATGTATTTTTTTACCGTCAATTTTCAAGATTTTCAAGTTTTCATAGATCTGTCTATCTACACTATTTTTTAAGCTTTAAACTTTATAAATAAATATAAAAATATATTTTAAGGCTATCACAAATATTTCCAGTATTGAAACCACATTTCTCGACACTATATTTGAAGGTAGGCTCTAAAATGATTGTTTAGAGCCTAGGCTATATACAAACAACACCCCTATTGAAAAAAAGGAAAATTGTTTCATGCGGGTTGGACTGCATTTCTACATATGCGATCCAAAAAGTGTAAAGCATACATCTTAAAGATGGATGCAAATAGGCAGTTCATCTAAAAACAATAGAAACTAACGGTCCAAATGTTTTATTTCTAAAATTGTCATTTTTCGTTTTTAAAATTTATTTATTTATTCATATTCATGATCTCCATGTTAGATATTATATGTCTTTAAAAATTGAATCTTAAAATCCATCTAAAAATAGATTTATTAAGAAGCCCACATTTCTATGTATGCGGGCTTGGCCGCATAGAAACTAGGTCCTTGCAAAAGGGAAAGGTGCACTTGGGAAAATTGTAGGTCTGGTGTCAAAAAAACCTTCAAACCAATCAACTCGACCTTAACCATTGTGGTTGTGAAATAAATTAGAATTCTGAGCCCTAAAAATAATGCAATTGTAGTAAATTACTTGGACAAACATTTTTAAGTTTCACAAATCTACAACATCTGTATTATTTATTGAGCTACAAATCTCGATGGTAGACCTTGATTTTAGAGCCATTTGAGAGATTTTCCATGCCTAAAATATTTTAAAAATGAGGTTTGCAAGTAAAGCTTTATTTTTATATGATTCACATAAGGGTGTGGGTTGTATAGGGCCGAGGCCCCAGATAATTAACATAAGGCACATCATTAAATAATGTGGGAATATATTTTTCAGTGCTTGAAATCTTTGTGTGGTTTGAAACTTTATTTTTATTTCTGATTATAAAATTTAAAGCTTAAAAAAGTGGATGTGGTTTGTATAGAGCCTATGCTCTAAACAATCAAATTAGAGCCTATTTTCAATTAGTGTCTAGAAATATGGTTTCAAAACTGGAAATCTTTTTGATAGCTTTAAAATATATTTTCATTTTTATTTATAAAGTTTAAATATTCAAAAGTGTAGATCGAGAGATCTATGAAAACTTAAAAATCTTGAAAATGGACGGTCTAAAAGTGTGTTATAAAATACACTATTTTCAAAACTTGAAATCTATTTTTTTCTTATGTCCACTCATCTTGATGTCGAGATGATGAATGTGAGGATATTTGTAAATCAAAAAGACATTTTCTAGTGAAATTTTTGAGGTAAGGTCGAATTTGATTGTTTAGAGCCTCGACTCTATATAAACATTTCTTTAAAAAAAATAGTGTAGATCAAGTAGATCTATGAACACTTAAAAAAATATTAAAAATTGACGGTCTAAAAATATAATACAAGATAGACTATTTTTAATATCGAAAATCCATTTTTTTCGCATGTCCATACATCATGAGGTGTAGATGATCGATTTGAGGATTTTTTTAGCATCGAAATAACTTTTTCTAACGAATTTTTGATTGCACCTTAATTTAATTGTTTAGGGCCTTGCCCGTATATAAACTTTTTGCAACTTAAAATCAGGGCGAGTTGGCGTTAGTGAGGATAGTATTGAGAAATAGTAAATGTCCTAGGGTGTTGTAGTAATTTTTCGGACACATTGATTCTTCCATCGAAAGCCGGAAAGCATGGGCAGCGACAGTTCCACTATTTTTAATCACTTTGTCTCTTTCTCTCACTAAATATATCTCTCCTTTCTCTCTCTAAGTCGACCTTTTTCTTTCTAAAAGTGGTCCTGTCTGAAACTTATTTTCTCTCTCTTACTGAAACCCCACCTTAAACCCTCTCTCTCTCTATCTATCAAACACTGCACACTTACTCTCTCTAACTGTCTCTTAACCTGCAAGGGAGCCAACTGCCTCTCTAGGGCAGATGAACTTTCTCTCTCTAAATTCTCCATCCATAACTTACCTTATCTCTCTTATTTAAACCCCACCTACACTCTTGATCTCTCACTAACACCCCTCACTTTCTCTCTCTAAATCTCCCTTAATCTATAAGGGAGCTACCTGCCAATCTCTCTCTCTCTCTCTATCTCCATGTCCTGGGCAGATTTGTGGATCCTTAAGCTGCAATTTTTTGCAGGCATTTCTTGATTTCAAGGACTTTCATTCTTCTCATTGTGAAACCACAGCTATCAGTTACAGTAGCATCATTTTCTCTCTCTTTAGTGCTGTGTTGGGACCTTTCACTCCCCTGAAGCTTCAAAACCTGCCTTAAAGCCCCATTGCTAGGAGTAATAGTAGGCGCTTTCTCTCTCTAGATGTCCGATGCTATAAGCGGGGTGCCATGGCTCCCTTCAGGGAGATAATTCTTGAGTTCAAGGTGTTCACGCTATAGTGCTTTCAGTTACACTGCACCCTTTCTCTCTCTCTCTCTCTTCTCTCTCTAACTTTCCTTTGAGCTTTAGGGTTGGAATTGCACCGAATCAGTGAGCCTTTAGGGTAAAATGGGGGGTCCTTTAGGGGCAATAATAGGGAGGTATCCTACAGCTGGAGCTCACTCTAATGGTGATCCCCAGCTTGGTGGTATCATAAGGCATAATAGGAAATGCAGGGATTTGGTGTTCCTGATCATCTTCATTGCTTTCTGGGTAGCCATGATCGTGAATTCGAGCTTCGGGTTTAACCAGGGCAACCCGCTAAGGTAATGGTGCCTTTATTTTATTGGTGTTCAACAGTTGGTTGGCAGAGATAGAAGGAAAGCTTAGCAAAAAAATTACTGGTCCTTGAAACCTTACTTGGGTGTTTGTTTTAGTACCGTTTTATTCTTCACTGTTTAGTTTTGTATCTCAGAATGATTGTTTAGACATAGTGTGTAATGAGATCCCTATCCTTTGATGAGTTTCTTTTACTTTTTACCAATATTGGCTGTGTTATTTTTTGTCAATTTTGTGGGTTGTTTGTTTCATATATATATTTGTTTGGGATTATTTTTCCAATCCATTATACAGGTTAATGTTCAGATCAAGCTTTCAATTGTTGGTTCTTTTCATTTTATTATGAAAGATTTGGGTTTTGGGAAATGAGTGGTTTGGTTGATTATTTATGACTGGTTTTGTTTTGAGATATTTGCTGGAATGAGCTGAGGATTTGCATATTTACTAAAATGAAGTGTTTTGATTTGATGCTATAAAAAAAAAAAAGAAAAAAAAAGGAGGGGAAAGGAAAGAGCAGAAATTAGTTAATGCATATGCCTAATGATTTTAGTGAGATAGCTATTTTTCAGTCTCTTTCTCTCTCACACACACAGAGTGAATGTCATATCCCCACCTCTCTCTCTCTCTCTCTCTCTCTCTCTCTCTCTCTCTCTCTCTCTCTCTCTCTCTCTCTCTCTCTCTCTCTCTGTCTGATGCACACATGGATACTCTCCCACACTCAGAGTGGTTATTGATTTTAGCGAGAGCTATTTTACAGTGTATCATTCTCTCAATAAATTCCTATTTTCCCCCTCTTCTGACAAGCGGGTTCTCTCTCTCTCTCTCTCTCTCTCTCTCACACACACACACACACACACACACACACACCCCCACAACCAACAGATGTTACAGGCATGTATTACCTTCCATTTCTCCGTGGCTAAAACACTCCTAGTCTTTGAATTGCTTATTTTTCTTGTCTTATTTCTACATTCTCCTTGGAGTAGTGAGGGAGTATAACCATGTCATGAACAAAACACCATCTGGGCCTATTGTTTTATGGTTTCTAAACTTTTTTCTCGAGGATAGCCAGTTAATAAATACTTTCTCAATCAATGGTTTATTCATGTTTGATTTGGTGTTATACTTTCTTCTTGGTCTTTACTTATTTTTGTCATTTAGAAATCTAAGTTTTGTGCCATTTCACTCTTTTGGTTTGGATATTTTTTGGGTTCTTTTCTGTCCTTGTTTGGTCTTATGTTTCAGCGGGACGTGCCTATAATTATTGAGTTTAACGGCTGTTTTTCATTTGTGAATTCACATGTTGGAGGATAATTTATTGAATTACATTGAATTTTTTGGACCTCTTTCTCTTTCTGTTTCTCAATTTATTTTACCTTGTTTGAGGGGTCTATTGTTTTTCTTGCTTATTATGATATTGTTTTTCCTTTTTGGATTATATTGGACTGCCATTTTGCGTAAGGCTTGCATGATGATGACGGTGATTGAACTGCCATTTTGCTTCTCAGGCTCACATATGGGCTGGATTACAAAGGGAATGTTTGTGGCAACAAGCATGCAGACCCTGATCTCCGTGAACTAGAGGTGAGATATTGGCTAAACCCAAACCAGGTATACCAAAGTGGGCTTCGTAAAAGCCAGTTCAAATTGGGTGATGCAAGGAGCATATGCTTGATGGAGTGCCCCAGTCCTTCTGAAGATATTCTCAATTGGGTTTGTGATTACCCTGAGGGAGATATCCACCTCTCCATGGATGAATGGATTGATAGGAACTATGATTACTTTGAGTTTCTCACTCAACCTATGAGGAACAGTTCCCTTGCGCTTCAAGGCCCTTGCTACCCTATCATATTTCCTAGCATAAATGGTAAGTTGGAAATGAAATGTGGGTAGTTCAGTTACTAGTGGATCTATACTTTCTAAGGGTAGTTCAGTTACTATTGGTAAGGTCAAAATGAACTATTTATACTAATGGATGACTTGAATTTATGCAACTTTTATTTGTGAGTTAGCCTGGGTAAAAACTGTTAGTTAGTATTATTATTCTGTCGTTGTTGTTACTTATAATTGGTTGTCATTATAACTATCAATTAGAAAAAAGTTTATTCTTCATGTGCTTTATGAGTTAATCTATAAAAAAGTTTCGTGCATGAGATTGATGGCCTACATTATCATTATATTTTTATTTTATGTTCATCTTGTAAGACGCATTTAAATATTCAATTCTTTATGCTTTTGAAAGAGATCCATGGCCTTTTATGTTGCTTTAGCTTCCCTATAAGTGTTGCTTTGTTGTTCCCGATAACAATGAATTTTTGCTCTCGATATTGTCCAGTTTACTGGAGCTGCCAGTTTATTGCGCATGCATCTAATGCATCCTTGAATCACTGGAGGCAGATGGGTGGGGTTAATATCAATGAAAATGGTGTATTGGAAAAATCTGTCCACAATGGCATCAATTCCCCATCTGCTGTTTTAAAGGTTTGCTTTCATTCACTTGAGTTTGATACTCAGGAATTAGGATTCTGTTTTCTATAATAAATAGTTTGGGACATAGGCAACAGTGACATGCATGTCGCGTTTGGGAGTGTCCGACCATTGCATGAGACGTGTGTTGACTTGCATAAGACACGGGCAATCTGTTTTGATGTATGTATTTGGAAATTTTTAATTTTTTGGATTCATAGAAGCAACTTGTCTGCTTTGTAGACACGTGTCCCCATATTGTGCAAGCAAGGCATGCGTGTCTGTGTCTCACCGTGTCTGTTTCGTGATACACGTGTCTGTTTTGTAAGATACATGGTTCTTTATTTTACCCACCTTTTTCTTTAAGTTATATCTATCACTAAAGGGTCACAAATTGATTTATTTATAAATACATATGGTTACACATGTGTTGTATGGACCTGTATGAATGTGTTCTACTAAACTTGGGAAAATATAGGTGGGTGATTCGGTCCAAATCTGACGTGGATTCTCATATATGTGTCATGGTAACATACATTCGGACAGCATGGTTAAGTACTCTCTAATAAACTTGCCTGGTTTTACGAAGCATGCTATGAATATTGTACTTGTATGATATGCTTGTCCATTGCATATATTTGGGTATTGGTTTTTCATAAAGTGGAGGGAACCTAAAAGTAGTCAAAAGAACTAAAGAAATAATTTCTGGAAAAAAATGTTGGCTGTCATGTGAAATTTGGAATCTTTAATTGGATGTGTTACAAACTCATCCATTTTCATTCTTGATGTGAATTCCCAATTTCGCAATAATCTCCTTGTTCTATTTGTTTAGTTTTTAACATTTATACTCGACTTTATATGTTATGTTACTTGTATATTTGTACTTGTGTGAATTTGAAAAGAACTGCATGTTATAGTTGGGATTAGGTCAGTTGGGGTATCTAGCATAATGTCACAAGGTTCAGATCTCCTACTAGACCTACCATAGCAACATAAAAAAAAAAGAGAGAGAAGAAAATGAATTCTCTTTATAAAAAGTAAGAATCTAGCAATTAATTCGTAAATCTTGGAACTGGAGAACTAATCAGTTGAGATTCTCTCTTTCACATTTAAGAAGTCAATCCATATTTGTGTGACTTGGAACAGAGGAGAACAGTCTTTTAGAAGCAGTGTGATGGGACTCAGCCAAGTCCACTCAGACTAGGCTGAATTACTTGGCCTTGCCCATAGACGAGGCCAAGTCCCCCCGAGTTGTGTGTACAACTTGGGGCATATAAAAAAAATTTCAAAAAAAATAAAAAATGAGGAAATGTTATACAAACTTTTTTTTATATGATTTAGATGTATGTGGAAAAGATTGGTGAGTGTTTTTTTCCATAATCATTATTGCTATATTTTCCTTTTTTTTGAAGTTTTTAAAAATATCCCAAACTGTAAAATTGTTTTTTAATCCATTTTTCTACTTTTTTTAACTTCTTTTTTTTCTTTTTTTTTAACCTTTCTAAGTTGTTTTAGGTTTCATTTTTTTTTTTTTTTTTTTTTTGGGAATAGGTTTCATTTCCTTTTTAGTACGTTTCTTATATTTTTTCACATTTTTCCCCCTAATGGCCGAGGCGAATCCCGGCACATTGTTTATAAGTTTAGGTATGCAATTTTGTGAAGAATTTGGAATATCTGGAAGTTATTTTCTACTTTGGCAGCTGCAATTTGAACAAGTGCTCATGTTTTTCATTTTCCTCGCAATTTTGCTAATTGATAACCTCACTCTTTCATTCTAACCTTTCAATGTTTACATCCTCTTATGGAAGCTCATATAGAACTTTACCTCGATTCATGTCTATCTTTTCATTGTTTACAGAGGTATGTAGCTGATATTGGAAAGGCTTGGCCAGTGTTGATTGTTTGTGGTGCAATGGTGCCACTCTTTCTGTCAGTGATTTGGTTGTTAATGATTCGCCATTTTGTTGGAGCAATGACTTGGATTACGGTTGTTCTCTTTAATGTTCTCATAATAACTGTAACAATGTTCTTCTATGCAAAAGGTCAGAATTCTTTGACTTTCACTGAAATATTTTTTATTTTTTATGCCTTTAAAATTAATTACGTTGCATGTACTACTTGTACACATGCACACATAGTATTTTCTTCCCCTTCACTTCTTCCACACTTGCATGCATCTGGTGAAAATGTTTGTTTATCCTAAATTCCTTCATTTTATGAAATTGGCTAGTCAGTGGATACTATTTATAGTTTTGAATATTTTCTTCTTGAAAAGCGATAGAGCCTTTTTAATATTACATCTTTAATTCTCAATAATAGCCCACTTGATACCGAACCATCAAGAATGTTTGTATCAAAGGTAAGAGCTGCTTCTTCATGGACTTGTTTGGTGATGAAATGCAATAGTAGATGTGTAAAGTATGTCTTGCCTGGACACTAGTTGTACAAAATAAGCTATGAGAAGTTCCATATTAGAATGAACGAAAATGTGAAACCTAGAGATAGTTTATTTGATGAATATTTTGTTGTTGAATATATAATGTCTACCTATTAAACAAAACTAAATGAAGCCAGTAGGTATAAGATAACCTATTTTAGTTTGGGTGTGGTTTGTATGAGGCTGAGGCCGTTAACCAATCAAAGTAAGGCGCACCTTCAAATAGTGCTGAAATATGTTGTTTCAGTATCAATTATAAGATTTAAATATTAAAAAATAGTGTAGATTGAGCAGATTTATGAACACTTGAAAATCTTGAAAATTGATGGTCTAGATAATGCATTCCAAGACTTGAAATCTAACTTTTGTTATCTCCATACATCTTTAGGTTGAGATGATCGAATTGAGGATTTTTCAGCATCAAAATAACCTCTTCTTATGAATTTTTGTGGGGAGCCTTAATTTGATTGTTTAGGGCCTCACCCTTATATAAACTTTTTCCTCTAGTTTTGTTCTTTTCCTGGTAATGCAAGGAGTCAAGTAGAGTGGAGTGTTATTGATAACAAGTATTGCGGTGTTGACATTTGCCTCAGTGTTGAAGACATTGAGGAGGGTGGTCTCAAGCTAGTGCTATTTTCTTTGTATTACTTGTTTTGGGACAGCCAATCTTGTACAGGTGAAATGATGTTCTGAAATTGTTGATTGTGATATAAATGATACTGATATGCATGAAAGGCTCATGGTCAAACTTTAGTGGCAGAATTTACTCTCCTTTACTTTTCTGGTAGTAGATTGAAATAACTGTCACCATTACTGTTTGGGAGCATAATGAATGTTAGAGAGTGATAGTTTTCTGCCAACTTGTGTGCTTGTAGCTGGGTGGATTGGGCATGATGCTGTCTCTGGTATCATTGGGGAAAGTGATCCGTACTTCAGTGTAACTGGAAGGGTGGGTTTATAACTGACTAACACTATGTTTTATATGATAAGTTCTCAACTTATGTTAAATTTTACTTGCTAAATAAAAACTTGTCATGTTATGTTCAGGAGCTAAATCATCTTCGAGCTGTTGCTATTCTTATGACACTAATTATGGTCATCACCGTTCTTTCCACAATTGCTATTGTTAGGCGTATTCTTATTGCAACATCTGTTTTAAAGGTAAGCTTGATCGGCTCTGATTTTAGCCTTAATGAAACATAGGAGTTCTCAATTCGTTTCAAAAGCTACTTTTTTGCCATTCTTTCCAATAATTTCTCTATAAAAAATTGATAGAGGGCGTAGAAGATGTAGGACCAACCACCTTCCATTATGTCATTAACAGCGATGTGCCAATGCACTGGGATTTTCCATAGTCCATGTTATAGTGTATGTCTCATTTAAAATCTTGGAGGGATGCATTTGTAGTAGAGCCTATGCTCCATTTAATGCATTTTATTTGCTACATAACTATTCCCTTCTTTATGCAGGTTGCAGCCAAGGTCATTGGCGAAGTCCAGGCTCTCATTATATTCCCATTTTTTCCATATACAATTCTTCTAATCTTTATTATGTTCTGGTTTTCTGCTGCACTTCATCTATTCAGCTCTGGTCAAGTACAAAGGAATGATTGCAATGGGGAATGCTGCGCCTTTGACCTCAAGGCAAACAAGGTTAACTGTGACAATTGCTGCGGTTACAGCATTCACTACACTCCTCATATTGCAGTAGCTATTCTCTTCCACCTCTTTGGGTGTTACTGGGCTACTCAGTTCATAATCGCATGCTCAGGCACTGTTATTGCTGGTTCAGTTGCTTCATATTATTGGGCTCGTGGGGAGACATCGGTAAGCCTTCTGGAAATTGGACTCTAACTGAAGCTACAGATATGCACGATTAGGTATATGTACCAGTGCGTAAAGGGAAAATATAGTAATCCATTAACTATGGACCCATTGGGGCGATGACCTTTGAATGAAATGACAGATGGTGATGGAAGTCTAAACCTCTATTGCATCACGTTCGTTTTTTGATGGATCCCCTTCTTGCCATCCATTTGATGGTGATGACGCAATGGAGTATACCATAGTCCCTTGGTTATTTTACTTTGCAATGGGAAAAATTGAAACTTCACTATAAGGGTTGCAATGTTGCATAGTGTAGGTGAAACCAAATTGCTTGGACGAGCTCCAGACCACTAGGCTTCACATTTGATTGCCTAATGGAAAATTATTACTTCCAAACTAATTTTCCATTCTGAGAATAGTGTTCAGGTTATTTTAGTTTCTTTTTTTTTATATAATTTTGAGAATAGTTGTATGTAATTGACCAGTTAAGAGGTATAAAACTCCAATAGTGTTTTGTTAGAACGGGACTGCAAAACATGTGGAGAAAATGTGTACTTGGTTCTATTAATGACAAGGGATTTTCTTCTATTTTGAAATGAGGAGGGTTGCCTTTCAATTTTCCCTTCAAAAATTCTTACTGCATTTCCTGTTGAGTTTAAAGAAATTGACTTATTTGAATTTTATATTAATGCAGCAAGAGATCCCATTCCTTCCTGTGTTTTCATCGATGAAGCGTCTCATTCGCTATAGCCTTGGCTCCATAGCTCTCGGTTCACTTGTTGTCTCCATTGTTGAGTCAGTTCGTTACATACTTGAGTTCATCCGCCGCCGGTTGAAGCACACTGACTCTGCATCAAGTGGCATCATGGGTAGAATGATGTCTTGTTTGTCTAATTGCTGCCTCAGTTGTATTGAGTGGACCACTAAATCAGTGAACCGCAATGCATACATTATGGTGAGAACACACACAGTCTCTCTCTCTCTCTCTCTCTCTCGCCACCCACCCTCCCTCCCCCCTTCTTCCCTCATTCTCCTTCTCTTTGCATGGAAAAGAAGTAGTTTGTGCAAGTAATTGCAGCAAAGTGGTGAATAACAGGTGACCCATGTGGTCATGCATGTCTGGTCCTTTGGGTGAATTTAGTTTTGATTTTCCTTTTGTGATGCTATTAATGTAATAATTTTTATGTTTTCCTTGCAATAATTCCTATTGCCAAGTTAGCAACAAAAAAAATACTAATCCTGCAACTAATGTTGAATTTTGGCTTTGTTTAATTACTTGCAACTCATGCTTGTTGCGGTTCTACCATCATGCTTTTTTGTCTCCTATTCTTTTGTCACTTTTTGCTGAGAAAATCCCTATACTGAGATTTTTCCTTAATCCGTTGGAACATGTAATGCATTACTCCAAAGAGCATTCGCCATCCCTTCCTGATGATGGATAGTGGTGATTAATCATACTAGGGCCCTCCCGGATACTCTCTCAAGTGTAGTTAATCTCCAGGATAGTGACTTGCCTATGTAGTACCACATACAATATTCCTTTCGTTTGTTCTATAGATTCCTTCTCTATATTCTCTTCTCTATAATGTCTTTTGTAATTTTCTCTTTCTTTTTCTATGGGTGGTTCAGATTGCCATCACAGGGAAAAGTTTTTGCAAAGCATCTGAAATAGCAACTGGCTTGATACTAAACAACATACTTCGCATTGGCAAAGTGAATGTCATTGGTGATGTCATCCTCTTTCTCGGAAAGTTGTGCGTGAGCTTGGCATGTGCGGTGTTTGCATTCCTCATGTTGCATACTCACAAGTACAAAGATGCACATAACAAAATCTCCTCACCTCTTCTCCCTGTTCTGGTAAGCTTCGATCATTTGTTTGTTCATCGCAGAAGTTATATGGCATGAATTGGTCTGAGCATGGAACACCCTGAACTTCAAGACTGCAAATTCTATGCTGCATAATATGCATACATTACATGTTTAGGGTGTGGTTTGTATAAGGTGTCAACCTTAAACAATAAAGTGAGGTGTACATCCAAACGTTGTCGAAAGTTGCAGTTTCGATGCAAGAAATTTTTACGATGGCCTGGACATCTATTTCCACCACTAATAATGAAATTTAATGTTTGAAAACTGGTGTGAATCGAGCATATCTATAAACACTTGAAAATATAAAAAATAGACGGTCCAAATATGCTACAAGCTACACTATTTTTAGGACTTAAAATCTATTTTTTTAATTAATGTTTATACATTTTGAACTGAATATGATAAATTGGTGGGATTCTTGGCATTGGAACGACCTTTTCCGAGGGGTTTTTGAGTTGCGCTTTACTTCTAAAGTATAAGGGATGATCTACAATTTAAAACCCTTCAAAATACAAAAGTTAATATTAAAATGAGTTGTGAAGGTGAAATTACTGCCTATGTTGTTTCTATGTTTAAACAAAATTATTTCTTGTAGTATTTTGTGCATCAAGTGAAAGTTATATATGTAAATATCATTAAAGATAAAATGAACTTTTGTCATATTCACGAGGGGTAAAGTTGAAATTTTTACTTAAAAACAAAGGTATTATACTAATAATGTTTCAGGATACTAACTTTCTAAATACCATTGTACTTTTATGGAATTTTAAATTTACCCTTAATGATTAAGTTACCTATTGAAATAAGTTTTTAAAACAAAAAATTATAGTACACCTATCTTAACGCATTCTAACATTAATTTTTGTATTTTGAGGGGTTTTTAACTATAGAAAAATCTCTCTCTCTCTCTCTCTATATATATATATATATATATATATATATATATATATATATATATATATATATATATATATATATGGGAATGGATCCTGTCAGTCCACGGCTAACAGCTAGTGTCAGCCAACGGCGCAGATTGAATCTAGGCGGATCTGACTATCAAGGCTTCATTTTTTTTTTTTTCTACAAATCCAAATCACTTGAAATTGTAGGCATTCATTATTCTCATCAAGGAGCATCTAATAAAAATATTAATTTTTTTTTCGTAAAATATAAATTGATCAAAATACCGTTGAAATGTTTTGGGGATTTTTGGTCAATTTATTTTTTGCATATTATGTTTTTATATTTTTATTAGATTCTCCTATTTTTTAGTAATAGACACTCAAAATTTCAAGTGATTTAGATTTGTAAAAAAAAATAAAAATTCACATACAAAATGAGGTCGTGACCATTAGATCGGGCTCAGATTTAATAAGGGCCATTGGCTGACACTGTAGCTGTTAGCACATAGTTGACAGGATCCATTCCCATATATATATATATATATATATATATGGAGAGAGAGAAAGAGAGAGAGAGAGAGAGGTATCATTCTTTTGGGTAGTAAGCCGGGATTCAGATCTTGAACGTTAGTGTTGACTGTGTTGTGGCCTTGATCCCTCTTGATTCCTAGCAAGGAGGGTCTAATCTCATGCATGCATAAGCTATTGACAGAAAGAACCCTTAAGGGGCTCGCGTACATGCATGCATGTGTATGCGTGCGACTGCATGTGTGTGTGTGTTTTGAGACAAGAAGCTCATATGGGGTTCAAAACTTCAAACTACTTGTAATATGCATGTGGATGGATATGTACGCTTTTATGCAATGCATGGATACGGTTGTAGGTATGACGGGAATAGGTGCATCCTTGCTGAATGTGTCTTCGTTGGAGAAGAGAGAGAGAGAGAGAGAGAGAGTGAGTGAGAGAGAGGGGCTGTAGGTATGATGGAGTAGGTTCATCTTTGCTGTTTGTCTTTGTTGAAGAGAGAGAGAGAGAGGGGGTATGTGTACTTATGCATACGTGAGATAGAGGTATGTATATGTACCTATGCGTATGTTATCTTCAGTTTATGCGTTTGAGGCTTATGGATTTGAAGCCTCACAATGCATATATGCATCTGTATGGGATCTTAAGCATGTGCTTATCATGTGTAGGTATGTTGGGGCCTCGGCTACATCGTTGCTTCTCTTTTCTTCGCAGTTGTGGAAATGGCAATCGACACCATTATCCTCTCATTTTGCCAGGATGCAGAGGAGCATCAAGGAAATGCCCAGTATGCTCCACCACTGCTCATTGAAACCCTAAATAACCAAAGTGAAATGCAAAGACTCACACAATGACCCTTTATTTCTATAAAGACCACTACCCATTTTGCATCTGCTTTACTGGAGGGTTTGAGTTTCAGTAAAGAGCTCTCAAGCTATGGCTTCTGTCCCCTTTTTTTTTTTTTTTCACAAAGGCTTCTTTATCTTTATCTCTGTCTGTATCTTTTTCTGTTTGTAAGTGAAGATTGAATAGGGAGGAAATGCAATTCATTTAGGAAAGAGTAGCACACCAGAAGAGATGGTAATCCCTCCTTTGTGCTTTATTTTACCTGTACAGTTGTTTGTTGGAGCCTGATATAACTATGGATTCTGATAGGGCTTTCTCAATGGATTCTCGCTTTATATAAGTGAACTAATAGACCTCTAAAGATGATCTCTAATAGAGCTTTAAAAGTAATCTTCAGAGTTTCTGTCCTTCATTTCCTATACCTATTGGAACAAGATTCAGTTTGGTTTTTTGTGATATTTAATTGATTGAAATCTCTACAAACATCATATAATAGGCGTTCATAATGTCATATATTTTCTTGGGGTCTAATAAGGGATAGGATCTTAAACTTTCTTTGAACCCATCCCAAGCTTAGGTAAAGAGGTGGGTTGGGTTAGGTAGGCAACCCATGTAAAGCATTGCTACATCTTATTATGAATCATGAATTTATGGTAAAGAAAAATTAAAAGATAAGATTTATGTAGCCAACCCCAAATCATGGGGATCAGGCTTGTCGGATGATAATGAATGTCATATATTTAATTTTTGCACATTCTAGTTATAGATATGCTACTACCATTGGGTGACATTTCATTGATGAAGAGCTTTTCATGTGACTTTGGAGACATCTATTTTGAACAAGGTCATATAATTAATAACTCAACAATAATGTCACATATTAATTATCTATTGATAAATGTAATTAATAATAATTTGTGATGTTATATGCAACTTTCATTTGATTAGATGTTTATGGCTCTCTTGATCTAGTAAATTATATATAGAGATGCATGGGTATCCTTGTCATGAAACTGTTGAGGACAACAAAAAAGGAGATCGATTGTAAGCTATGTATTGATTGGGGACTATTTTTTGTTGTAGCCTTGATTTTAATTTTTACTTGCCAGCTAATTTAGTCATAGATCTTATTTTGGTTGGTTGTTATTTGATAATACTTTTGTTATCCAAGTGCCGAATGGACTTTGGATCTTGGATGTTTTTATTTAGTGTATGGTTTTTATAAGGTTGCAATCTTAAACAATCTAATTAAAATGCATCTCTAAATTTTATAAATGTAATTTTAATATAAAATTTTTTTAAGATGATTTGAAAATCTATTTTCATCTCAAATTATAAAATTTTAAACTCTAAAAATAATTCCAGTCAGGTAGATCTATAAAATCTTGAAAATGGACGGTTAAGATAATGTATTGCAGATATTATTTTGCAGATTTGAATTTTTTATTTTTTTTTATATTCATACATTTTGATGTTGAGATGCTCAATTAGACGGTTTTTGTAACTGTAAAGCAATTTTTTATGATGGATTTTTGAGGTGCGTCTTTAATTCTGTATTTTAAGATTGTAACATTATATAAACTTTTTCCTGTATTATAATGAGCCCTTTTGACATCTCATCTGCAGTTCTCGATATGCGCGCACGTATAAAAAGAGCTGATATTTGAATCAGAAAAAGAATGAACCTCCCTATTCGAAAGAACCCTTGTTCTTCTGGAACCATGTGTCACCAATATTTTTAAGCAATACGTGTTCATATTTTGATCGTTCGATTCAATCAATAAGGGGAGGGAGAAGATGAGGCGTATATAACAAATGAGCAACATATGTAGCAAGAACAGAAATACACCACAATGACACAATATTTTATGTAATAATAAAAAATTACAAAAATTTATGTGATTCCTCAAAGTTGGGTTAATTGTAGATTTTAACCCAGAAATAATATTTTATGTAATAATAAAAAATTACAAAAATTTATGTGACTTCTCAAAGTTGGGTTAATTGTATATTTTAACCCATAAATACTATTAAGGTTTTCAGTTACTGGTTTAAAAAATGGAATTAGTGCCGTGGATCGGGCACTTCAAAAATCCATCCGGATCGATGAATCGGCTATCCAGATCAGGAATCGATCGGATTAAGCCTTAAAAAAAATCCAAAAAAAATTATTAAATTTCATTCCCAATGTTGTTTTTTAGGAATCTAATAAAAAATAAGGATACTACATCATTAACTTTCATTTTTTTCATCAACATGCGAATATTGAGATGTTCTTTCTCTGTATGAACTTATGTTAACTATTAAATTTACATCACACAAAATAAAAACCATAGAATTATCATGGATGAAGTATATAATCTTATTAGACTACAATAAAGAATTGATTAAATCAATAAAAAAATGGCCACCAAAATATCAAATAGATAGAAAACCCCAATTGCTAAAAAAAAAACCCAAATTATTACAACTTAACTAATTATATTAAAAAATTATTACAACCTAACTAACTATAGTATTATATATTGAAATTGAAATTGTTATTTAATAGTTTATTTTATTATACAAATAATAACAAATCTAAAATATCTCATAACATCATCTAATTTAAAATATATTATTAACAACTGGAAGAAAGAATAATACATCATATAATTTATAATGCAAATAAATTAAAATAAATAAATAAAAGATTTGGTTATCAGTTAGTGTTATTTTTCTCTCTTAAAATATCATCTAAACTAATATTTTTTAATATTCAATAAACGAGAATTAGTATTATTTGTTGTTTTTTAATATCCTATGAGCTGGTACTAATTTTTAATCTCAATGAACTACTTAATTAATTGTTAAGCATATAATGAAATAATCTCGTGAGATAATAGCCTAATAGAATTTTTATGTTTTATTTGGATAGATAAATTTAGATATTTTTGGTCAAAGATAGGGGTGATGAGCACCCAATTATTATTTATGATATTTTTCCATTTTTTTATCATATAATTTACTTACACTACCGAGTAGACTCGCCGTTTTGTAAAATTTGAAGAACATTCATATGCTATATAAATTGTCTTTGGCGGCTAGTCTCAGCTCGTTGGCAGTTGGGTGATGTTGTTGCTGCGGAGTTATCGTTGTGAATCTTACAACCCTGGAGTTGTTGCTGCGGAGTAATCGGTTTACTTCTAAACACAAATCCGATCGATCGATCGATCGCCGGCCGTTTACTTGTAGACACAAATCGATATCGATGTCTTCTAATTGACGGATTCCGTGCTGTTCACTGCTAGACACATACTTCTAGTACTTCTAGACACAAATCGTTCACTGCTAGACACATACTTCTAATACTTCTAGACACAAATCGATCACTGCTAGACACATACTTCTAATACTTTTAGACACAAATTGATCGATCGGTATCGACTCCGGTTCACTTCTATTTACTTCTAGACACAAATCGACTCCGGTTCACTTCCAGACACTAGACGCGACTCCGATTCACTTCTAGACACTAGACACGATTGACCGATTGGTTCACTTCTACTTACTTCTAGACACAAATCGACTCCAGTTCACTTCTACACACTAGACATGACTCCGGTTCACTTCTCGACACAACTCCGGTCCACTTCTAGACACAACTCCGGTCCACTTCTAGACACAAACTAGATACAAACCGACACAAACTAGACACAAATCGACTCTAAGTCACTTCTAGACACAACTCCGGTTCACTTCTAGACACATATCGACTCTCGACACATACTTCTAGACACAAATCGACTCCGGTTCACTTCTAGACAGACACTAGACACGAATTGACTGATTTCGTGCTGACTTCGGTTCACTTCTAGACACAAATCCGACCGACTCACACTTCTAGACACGAATTAACACAAATCAGCCCCAATTCCGTGCCGACTCCGGTTCACTTCTAGACACAAATCGACCGATTCGCTTCTAGACACGAATTGACTGATTCCATGCTGACTCTGGTTCACTTCTAAACACAAATCAACTGATTCCGACTCGGCGATTTTTCGACCACTGGTTACAAGAGATTGTCTTAGTCGGCGATTTTTCAACCACTGGTTACAAGAGTAGACATGAATCGAGTCTTCTAGACATGAATCGACGGATTGTCTTCTAGACATGAATCGAGTCTGCTAGACATGAATCCACGGAGATTGTCTTAGTCGGTGATTTTTCAACCATTGGTTGCAAGAGATTGTCTTCTAGACATGAATCGAGTCTTCTAGACATGAATCAACCTATTCCGTGTCGACCAAGAGATTATCTTCTAGACATGAATCGAGTCGACCAAGAGATTGTCTTCTAAACATGAATCGAGTCTTCTAAACAATAATTGACCTATTTCGTATCGACTCGGTGATTTTTCAACCATTGGTTATAAGAGATACCTAAAAATAAGTAAATTTAAAAAATTAGAAATAATAATTCTAATAAAAAAACATTCAAACAGTTAGTTTTCATTGTTTTTTGATGGAATGGATGGTTTGTACTTTTTAAACCGCATATGTAGGTAGTCACAATTTTGCATGTCAAAATCCTCACTGAATTTCTCTTCTATTTTAATCAATCTCCCCCGACTAAATAACGCTATCGATCAATATCCCACTTTACATAACTATTTGAAAAGACCGCGTTTTTTCTTTTTTATTACGTGAAAAAGAATCTCTCTTGACATAACAACGCAACCAATCAATCTGGGTGGCATGAATGATGAAGTGAAAAACTTGAGTATAGTTAGCGAGTCTCCAATTAGAACTACTTTTTGAAAAATATCTGTTTTTTTATTAAATTCCTCAAGAACTCTGAGTTTTTTTAATGGAATTGATATAAATCTGCATTTTATCTTTTTTTCGAAAAAAAATGTTTTAAAAAAAGTTTCTCCTAGGATTAATTTTAAGAGTCTTGATTTAACAAAAATTTCCATCAAAATTGTTCACCAACAAATTCTCTTAAAAATTGTGTTAAAAAAATAAGAGTGGATTCCTAGTAAAAATACTCTCTCTCAAAACAATTGTATATCTTCAAATCATATGTAGAGTTATAGAAAAATTAACCTAATGAGATAATTTTTCTCTAAACCAAGAGCATCGAGGTTCAATCACAACCAAAGATTTAGGCATTTGGTAAAGGATATGAATTAAATATTTGGATTTGCATGCTCATATTGTTTAGTACAAGTAACCATCATCTCGCTTTTCTTTACTTTTCTTTTCTTTTTTGTATACAGAAGTTTGATTGAGTTATCATTTTTTTTTATTTTTTATTTTACTGGAGCATACAATGCAACTATTTCGAGGAACCATTCTTTCACATTTTTGCATTTTTGTTAAATGATGAGAGCCGTTGTAATCTTTTCCCCTCCTAAAACAGTCCCGGTTATTTGCTAGAGTAATTTTTATGTTTAGTATTGTTGGTGTTGCTTCATTGTATGCTTCCAATTAATTCGTTGCATGATTTGTGTGCTGCAGTAGAGCAAGAATCGTTGTTGCATTTTGTAAAAATTTAGACAAAGACTTATCAAGTATTACCTTCAATGATACCACATTACAATATAAAAGTACTTTTCAATGGCTTTAATATGTCCAAACAATAATTGCAATTCAAAATTTATCTTATGTCATCACATTTCTTATGTTTTCATTGTCAAATCCGAAATATACCTAACCTTTGGCAATAAGTATTTTCACCCCAATTTTTTACCTCCAACTTTTTGGAAGAAACCCCCCCCCCACCCGACTTGCTAACTATGAACTGGACAAACTTAACACTCGTATAAAACTACGTTTCTGTGAAGTCATGCTTCTCATTACAAGTCTCTACCAAAACTACCCTTTCCTATAAACTATAGTAGGGTTAAGGGTGGTGACCGGTCCGGTCGGGTCGGGTTCGGTCGGGCCGGCTAGACTTGGACCCAGATCCAATCCAAAAACTAAAATATCTATATATTCATAAAGTGAGAAATGTCAGACCCAAACCCGAACCTGGCTGGACACGGATATGAATAGTGTCCAGTTCTAACTTTTGGACCCATACTAGGACTCAGGTCAGGTCTGCGTCCATTGCCACCCCCAGGTAGGGTGAGCCCAAAATATATAGGTGTTTTATCTCTTTGATTCCTTAGTACGGAGATTATTATTGCTCCCCAAGAGACCTCGTTGTTTGTGGCTTAAAAAGTATGCCACCTCCAATTTTGTAGGAAAACATAAAGATCAACATCAAACTTTAACAAATGAGATCCAAAAGAGCATTGGAGAGATGCAAATTTCTATCTCCTTTTTTAACCATTACATTGTTAAGTACCACAAGTTATAGTATTTAATTTTCCTATAAAAAGACCATTTATCTTTTATATACATAGGTCACAATTATTCTCACTCCTTAAATGTCAAATTAGATGGCCGTGGATGAGTCACAAAATCCTTTTTTTTTTTTTTTGAACTTTGTGTCTGATGACACTTTTACAACCACCCATTTTGAAATTTAAAAGACAAGAATGATTGTGACCTGAGTACAAAAGATAAATAGTCTCTTTGATCACAATCCTTTTGCTCTTACTCCCTCGTGGAAAACAGAAAAACAACTTGTTTCTTAAATTGAAAATCTTCTCTTTACTTGCCACTTCACTCTGATTGTTTCTCTTATTTATAGTTTTGCTTCCTATTATCAAATGTTATATAGTCAACAAAAGAAGCAGTTCAAAGCCAACAAAGATTAATATAAAAACTTCACTTACACCTCAATTTTGGTTTTGTTTAAATCACCATCTTTTCCTGGCCAAGTGTTCTTTCTTTTTTGAGTGTGGCTAATTGTTTAGCTCAATCATCATCACTCCCAGGCTTTGCAAAGCTGAGTTTTTTGGGGTCAACGTCTTCTATGTGAACCATGATTGTTGCATCTTCACCTTGTCTCCATTTGATGGATTCTTTATCCAGCAATTTGGTCACCTACAAAATTATGTCAAGAAATCAAATAATCAATAATTTTTTGCAGCATGCATGCACAGACGAACGCACACACAGGGAAATATGTTTGTGAGTTGCCATCTTACGGAATGTATAGCCAAACAGTGAGTGTATTGTCACCTTTTTATTTTTAATATTCCTTTATAAATCTTCTGACCTCAAATTTTGGGGGAGGGAGACGCTAAACCCAGGCCCAGGCGCACAAGGGGACCTCAACCAATGTCATTTGACCTCACATAATCCTAGGAAATATATTTTTTTGACAATAAATTTACTTTTCAAAATAATAGTGAATAGTGGTTGTTAAGATGATGGTTCACATGACATGAGGAAAAAGTTATATAAGGTCACAACCTTATACTATAGAAGTAAAGTGCAACCTCAAAAATCTAGTAGATAAGAATGTTCTCAAGTTGGAAAACCTCCCAATTAATCATCTCGCCCTTGAGATATATGAACTTTAAGAAAAAAATAATTTCAAATCCTAAAAATTGTGCATCTTGTAACAAGTTATTCGGACTGTTTATTTTCAAGATTTTATCTACTCGATCTACACTACTTTTGAAATTTTAAATTTCACAATTAGGATTGAATATGGATTTTCAAGCCAATGCAAAGTTTTCAACACTAGAACTACGACTTACATCAAAATTTAGAAGTATGCCTTACTTGTATAGTATATAGTGCACACTTTATACAAACATTACTCATATATATATATATATATATATATATATATAGAGAGAGAGAGAGAGAGAGAGAGTGAGAGAGAAACCTAAAAAATGTCTATACGCAAAATGCTACAGTGTTTTGCCACCGCCATAGACTTGCTATGTCTGTGGCGATTTATTGAACGGACCTGCTAGGTTCCGTGTGATTTTTTGACCGTCACGGACCTAGTATGCCCATGACGGTACTGCCACGGACATGCTACATCTGTGACGGTCGAAAAACATACACCGCCCGATTTTTTCGGACGGTGATGGCGCCTATGGGCGAAAACAAATATATATATATGTATATATATATATATATATATACATATATGTATACATATATATATATATATATATATATATATATATATATATATATATATATATATATATATATATATATATATATATATAGCTGAGGCTCTAAACAATCAAATCAGAGCCTACCTCAAAAAATTCACTAGAAAAGGTTGTTTTGATGCCTAAATATCCTCAAATTGATCATCTCAATATCAAGATGCATGGGCATGAGAAAAAAATGGATTTCAAGTTTTGGAAATAATATATTTTGTAACGTATTTTTGGATAGTCAATTTTCAAGATTTTCATAGATAAGTCGATCTACACTATTTTTGAAGCTTTAAACTTTATAAATAAAGATGAAAATATATTTTAACACTATCACAAAGATTTTCGGTATTGAAACCACATTTCTCAACATTATTTGAAGGTAGGCTCTAATTTGATTGTCTAAACCGCACCCATATATATATATATATATATATATGGAAATACCTAACTATCTCAGCCCAACGGCCCAGATTGAATCCAGGACGATCTGACAATCAAATCCTGTTTTGTATTTTAATTTTAATTTTTTTCTACAAATCCAAATCACTTGAAATTTCGGACATGTAATATTTAAGAAATTAGAGAATCTAATAAAAATATCAAAAAAATAATTTGCAAAAAATAAATTGACCAAAATACCACCGAAAGTTTGCATGGGTATTTTAGTCAATTTATATTTGTAGGTTATTTTTTTAATATTTTCATTAAGTGAGCCTTGATGAGAAGAATGACGCCTAAAATTTCAAGTGATTTGAATATGTAGAAAAAAATGAAAATTAAAATACGAAATGAGGTCGTGACCGTCAGATCAGCCCAGATTCAATCTGGGCCGTTGGCTGAGATAGTTATCTAAGCACCTGACTCTATCATTTTCCTATATATATATATATATATATATATATATATATATAATACACCTATGAGGAGAAGAATATGCATGTGTAATATAAAAACATAGGCCCATGATTGCATGAATCCACAATATAAACATATTTTCCAACTCAAAAGAAATATACATGCATAACATACACAGATGGGTCTATGCATAACGCATGCACACAAAATATACACACTCAAGTAGAGTGCCCATGTGACATGCACTGCATGTCCATGGTTCTTTTTTGGGTGCTTCAACACACCAAGGACTTGACACATGTCTGTTACTATAGAAATCTAGGCACTTCATATTGACATTTTTTTTTGTTGATAGGCTACAATAGAAGTACTAAATGTTATGTAAATTCCCATGACCCCAATTCTTTAAATGGTGCATGGATGAGTCTTAAGGTTTGTGTTTCGAACACTTGTATCCATGTCAGACGTGGACACACCTATCCTTGTCTTTGTAACACATGAGAGTGCATAATGTTTCAACTATATATTCACATTAATACCAAAAATATATCAATATCTAAACATATAAGTACCTTACGATTATATATAGTTTCGCATGCTGCTTAAATATACTTCTATAATGCAACACACACATACAAATATAAGCTCACAAGCTTTTCTTTGTATATTACAATAGAAGGATACATATACATAATACAAACACTATCACGTTTCATGAGTTAATGTTTGAGTTAGTGTCGAAAAACATTTTGCTCTAACTCAGGACTTGCCTGAGTTAGACCAGATTGGGAGCCAGGTAATACCAGGCTGAAAAACCCTAAAGTCACCAGAGTCTTTTCTTCATACTTTTAAAAATTTTCTTATTAGATATTGCCAGCACAATGCCTACTCGCTCAGATTCGGGCCCTTGGCGAGTTGGGGCCTAAGTCTGACTTTTCAACCATTGGTTTGAGTATGTATATCTTTGCATGTATGAGCATATACATGTATATAATACATATGTAGTGATAAACATATGCATGTATATATGACCTTTAATAGAGCGGAATGAGAGTATGGCCTTTAATAGAGCAGAATGGTGGATCAGAATTGGTGTAGCCAACCCCAATTAATTGGAAAAAGGCTATGATGATGATGATGAGTGATGAACATATTCATGTATATACAAAACGCATACATCTGTATGTATGTGTTCACATGTGTACGCAAAAATTTTAAATTTATAAATACACGTGTGTGTGTATGCATATGTAGAAATGTGCAATTACTTTTGAATAGGGTTGCTCAAAAATTTATAAAATATGAAGATACATATCTGAGGATCCACAGACATGCAAGGGGTGTATTCTAATACAAACACTAGTTGTATTTATAGACACACACATATTATATATATATATATATATATATGTGTGTGTGTGTATGTGTGTGTGTGTGTGTGTGTGCGTGTGTGTGTGTGTGTGGGGGGGGGGGGGGGGGGGGGGGAGGGAGGGGGGTGCTCATACTATGGAGTAGTTTAACATTGTAGTCAACAAAATTTGGATACTTATATGCCCATGTTTTGTACATGGAGTTTTTTTTAGTAAGAGTATTTTTGGTCATTAGGAAGAGTGTGACATCATTTGTATGAGGTATGACATCACCCATATGGAGCATTAAATACCTTTAGTGTGCTCCATATGGGTGATGTCGCACCCCATGTGGATGACATCACACCCCTCCTAATGACAAAAAATACCCTTATTAAAAAATGTTCTATGTATAAAACAAGGATATAGAGGTGCCTAAAATTTGTTGAGTACAATGATAAATTACTCCATAGTGTGGCACCCTAACATAACCCATATATATATAAGAAGATGATAAGGTAAGCCCACTAGCTCACAGAATAGTATAAGCCCAATGGCCTAGATTAAATCTGGGCCGATCTGAAGAGAGAGTGTTTGAATTTTAATTTTTTTTCTGCAAATCCAAATTACTTAAAATTTAAGTGAATATTCTTCTCATCAAGCCGCACCTAATAAAAATATAAAAAAAATATCAGCAAAATTAAAAATGACCAAAATACCCCCAAAAATTTATGGGGTTTTGTTTTTCATGTAAAATATTTTTTAAATATTTTTCAAATATTTATCTATTTTTTATCAACACAAGTCTAAAATTTCAAGTGATTTGGATTTGTAGAAAAAAAATTAAAATTCAAACACTATCGGGCATCCGTAATCGTTAGATCGACCCATATTCAATCTGGGCCATTAGGCTCATTTTTTCTTGTGAGCCCAATGGCCCACAGAAGCATTTTTCATATATATATATATATAATAGGTTTACAATGATGTGAATGGATAGCAATAGATAAATACATCTATGTCTTCTTTTTATACATAAGCAAACTAACATAAATGTTTACGCCACCATCATCATAACTTTTTTCCAGCTATTTGGGGTCCGCTACACGAATCCTGATCCGCCATTCTGCTCTATCAAGGCCTCATAATTGACATGCATACACATTATATGTACAACGTATTTCCAGTTCTCCTTTGGCAGAGCACATATAAACATAGTTAATTTTGTGCTTCTAGGTCAAGCTCAGATGTCCCCAAAATTTCAGGTTCAACATATTTATAAAAATATATAAAAATTAAATGGTTCGCATACATGTTGGTTATCAAATTGTCGAGGATTCGATGTTGAGCTCACATTGTTCCATTGTCGAGTGGGCTATTGAGTGTGTGTGCGTGTTTCAGTACTAGAATAAAAATCATACTTGCATTTGAACAACATGCACAGTTCAGTAAGTTGGCCAAGCAATTAAGTGATACTTTACTAGTAGAAATCAACCAATTAAAAAATTGGTTTTCTCTATAAGTGAGATCTTATCAATCAGGGAAATAAGCAAATATAAAATGCAATGTTGATCAAAATCAAGGAGGAGTCTTACCAATCGTTTACGACTCCCTTTTGTCATGTTTTCGCTGTTGTTCTCTGTAATGACCTTGAGGAACTGAATGGCTGGGAAAAATAACAGATGCAACTTTTATAACCTTTATAATGGAAATGTCATCCTTTTGTAATATTATGTTGATTGGATGTTTGCCAATAGAAATTAGTAAGACAATGATATTGTTAAGAGCATCAATCTAATCAGGCAATAACACAATAGTGTAATCCCATACATGGAATGCTAGAAAGTGTTGAGAGATGAAACTTTAGAAGACGCAGGGCCTGCTTTGCATGTTGATCACGTAGGTCAAGGGTAACTTCATTTTTTATGTCCTGATTTCTGAAAATCATTTCATGGATAAATCCATGTTAGATAATCACTGATAGACATTGACACCAAAAAATCATAAACAATATCTTAAATACACTTACTTGACTTCAAACATTTTCCTTGTACATTTTTCATCTGATTCACGTGCCTTGTTGCTGTAGAATTTTCCCTGGTAAAATTTAACACCATCACAAAGATGCAGAAAACTAAAGAACTACAAATTTTTAAGGATTTGCAATAAAAATTTTTAGGGAAGGTACAGGCACATGCAACTTAACGAAATAATTGTGAGCATATCATATGCATATTATTCACATTTTCGTTAGATACTATAGTTTGCTTTAAGGACATTTTTGCCTTCTCTTGGTTATGCAATTTAACCATAGAAGTATTTTGATATTCCTCAATTATCTCCCAATTTGTCATTAACTTAATTCAAGTGTTTCATTGTAATTCACAGCCACCTCTGAGTGAATCCTTTGGCTATTAGCCTTACCTTGCATCTTTTAAGTTTTGACGGATCCATCTGATTTGGACTTCAATACATACACTCTTCCTGCATGTTTTATTCTGGGGAGTGGTACAATGTTCCCAGTTCCCAAATCATGTACTGGTAAGTCTTGTATTAGTCTTAATCTCAAGGATTCAATTCCTTTATTGCTTTCTAGTTTCGTCCACAAATGAGGGTACTAGCTTCAGCATAGATGGTAGTTTCTGAATATGAATCAATAGAAAACTGGTGAGTTCAGCATAGTCAGTGGGGGAGAATTGCAATGCTATCTTCCTGTGAAAACAACATATTAACAGTATCCCATTGTCCAATACAACTGCAAGGAACAAAACCTCTTTGCTCCTCAAATGATTGCAGGGGCCATAACATCATTAGGTTTTTATGATTGACCGGATCGGGGTTTAACATTCCATTTTCTTTTCAAAACCATGGGAAACAATACTAAGAAATTTGATGCCTTTTCTTGTTTGCGGAAATAATTAAGGGTTGAAATACTGAAACAAACCTCTTAGGTTTGAAAGACAAAGGTGACTGCACTTGGTTTGTTCATGCCCAAAAGATGAAATCCAGCCTATGGCCTATGGATTTCCACAATTCAAGCCTAGTCAAATTTCCTTTCACAGCACCCAGAAAATCAGTACAAATTCCCAAAACTTTTCTCACCAATAAAATGTTGAATGACCAGAAATGGCCCTAAACAACAACCATTACGATTCCTCTAGGGCTAACATTCACATTGCCAGTATGCAAACACCTGAAGTTTCCTTTCTCAACATGATCATTTTTTCCTGTTCAACCTTTTCTCATGGAGTAGGATTTAATCTGAATCTGGCACCATGTTGAGGGGAGGATAGAGAGTTTGCAACAGGGGAGGCTGTTGTAGTTCAATTCATGTCTTGAACGTCAATTAGGACTCTATTAAAATGCAATTCGTATAACATTTATGTTGGAAAAAAATGATTGATATACTGAGAATGACATACAACTACCAACATCATACAATAATACCACACAATCACTAATAAAACTACTAGGCCCTAAGGTTTAGATATCCAATAACACAAATCAGCAGGTTTTTCAGGTTTACAAGAAGTGTTTTTTATTTCCATCAGTAATAACGTCAACACATACCTGTTCGGAAAGATACTTGGCATGGGATATATTCCCATTGGAGTATGCCTCTGCCGCCTGTAGAGAAATTTAAACTATTATACACTATGCATTCTTTGCACATCGTGTGAAAAGTAATTCTTTATCTGTTGGAAAAGAAAATGTAATTGCAGAGAGAACTTTATAAAGAAAATACATCAATTTCTAAGAGTTGGAAGCGAGCTTACAGCATGATAATATGTCTTCATTGTTTCCCAGTGCTGCCTCACAGTTCTTCTAAGGACTTCATACTCATCAACCTCATCTACTTTAGCTGAACAGAAAGATATGGTTAAAAGAAATTTGATGAATGCCAAAAGATGATATAATTCTATACACTTGGGAGAACCAACCCAATTACATTGGCTTTCAGGAAGTTCAACTGATAAAACAAGTTACAACCATTGTATTGTGTTTAGATAGCTCTTACTTTCTATTTCACTTTTCCAATATATTAACAGGAAAAATAAGTGAGATACATATCCCTACATATTCAAGCAGGTATCAAGATACAATGATATTTTTTTTATGATAAGATCCAATGACATTGACAAAAGAAAAAGCACTATTTTTTATGGCGATATAATATTTGTAGAACAAAGTTAAAAGGAGAAGCAACAACAACCTTAGATGTTACAGATGAAACAAAATACATTGGGTGCTCCCTAAAGATGGACAATATGATTACTGTCTGCTGCAGAAAAGTTCAAATTATTGCAGTTTTCCCAATTTTGCAGTCAAAGTGAAGTCGCTCTACCAGTTTCCAAAACTTGCTGCGGTTCCACATCAGCAGTCGGTGTAGCCTCAGCCTCTTGTATGATTACCATTCTTTGCTTCATTTCTTTAGTTCGCATTAAAAGCTTTGGCTCCTGTTCAGGTCTCTCAGGGACATTAAATAATGCTTCCAAAACTTCCCGTTGGAGAACATGTCTCTGAGCCTCAGAGTCAGGGCTTCCTGTTCCTTTCTTTGCAACAAACCCAGCATCTTCCCTGCATTGGAGAAAATTATATTTCTCAGGTGTTGCAAAGCAAAATCATACACATGGTAGATATTTTTAATTCTTTTTTCCTAGGCCAAGTTATTTCATCCTTGACACTTATAGTTGATATGGCAAAAAATTGAGCAAATTTATAAAATCCAAAATGAAGGAACAAAACACAAACCACTGAAATAAACAACATGGGGTCTTCAGGCTATTCATGAATTTGTAAAACTTTTATATAAGGAAAGGACTAAACTATTAGATTCAATATTTAACATCCAAGGTATTCAGCTTGAAGCTCCTGCATGATAACCAGGGTGCTAAATAAATACTATGGGATTCCTCCTACATTCCTTTATTGACCTAAGCAGAAGGGAAAGTATCAAAGCAATGCTAGAATAGCTATAGAAATGGTGTAGGGGCAGATGCTCCAGGAATTCTTTTATTACTTTCCCAATGCAGAAGTCTCTTGAGTTGCAACACCCGAGAAAAACAGCACATGCCATACTCAAAATTTATTTGGCCAATTAATCACATTTCTATGTCCCACAAAGCATATATCTGCTTGAGGCTATGACTGAGAAGCATACCTTGATTCCCTTAGTTAAGAACCCATGTCACATAATTTCTGGGGTTGTCTATAAAGAGTTATACATATCAGTGATACAATGTTTTAATGGGTGCAACAAGTCTAGAGAAATGGTATATTCAACAACTTAATAAAACATAGCCTGACAATGCATGTTACAGTTTGTTATAAATGACAAATGATGCCGACCAATGGTTTAAAAAACGGATCGATGACCCGGATCGGGCACCTCAAAAACCGATCCGGATCGGCGAATCGGCGATCCGGATTGGGAATCTGTCCGATTAAAGCTTCAAAAAAATCCGAAAAAATTATTAAAATTCATTATAAATGTTGTTTTTTAGGAATCCAATAAAAAAATGAGGGTACTACATTATTAACTTTCATTTTTTTTATCAATTTGTGAATATTGAGATGTTCTTTCCCTGTATAAATTTATTTTAACTATTAAATTTGCATCACATAAAAGAAAAATCATAGAATTATCATGGATAAAATATATAATTATATATGGACTATTATAGAGAGTAGACTAATCAATGAAAGAATGGCCATTAAAATCTCGTTTTGGCAAAAAACCCTAACCCGCTAAAAAAACCCAAACTATTACAGCCTAACTAACTATAATCCAAAATTATTACAACCTCACTAATTATAATATTATATACTGAAATTATAATTATTAGTTTACATTTTATAATTATTTTATTAGACAAATAATAACAAATTAAAAATATTTTATAATATTATCTAATTTAAAATGTATTATTGACAACTGTAAGAAAAATAGTACATTACATGATTTATAATGTAAAAATTCATAAATAAAATAAAATATTTGGTTATCACTGTAATAATTAATAAAATGCGTACAAATTTTGGAAATAACACTTCAATTTTTCAAAAATTTATTTTTTTAGGTTTCTATAATAAATTTAGTAAAAGAGATTGTTAGTTGA